>NC_056729.1:1939080274-1939370274 GCF_019279795.1 Protopterus annectens | reverse complement strand
GTTTTCCCACAAGTGCATTTTGGGATAAATGACTTTAGGAAAAATGGAGTCATGAAATTACATTTTGTAGAAATGTAATTTCGGTGGGTTGAGGTATATATATATATATATATATATATATATATATATATATATATATATATATATATATATATATACACACATATGTATGGGTCTGTATTGCTTGATTGAAATCTCACTCTTGATCAAGCAACATAGAAACCCATTAAAGCGAAAGTGCACTAGATCAAAAGTGCACTTTCACAAAAGCTGGTCCTTCGAACCAGAAAAAGCAAAACAAAACTGCTTTAAATAGTATTTTTCAGGGGGCAAAGCCCTCCTGCACCCCGCATGTGGGAGACTGCACCCCCAACCCCCCCTACTTAAATATACTAACTCAGAGATTGCACTGCAGTGGGGGAAAGGATATATTTCCTTATCCCCACTGTAATGCACTTCGGAGAACCATTTTTTGTGAAGTGCACTTTCGATTTAGTGCACTTTCGCTTAAATGGGTTCGATCTTCTGGTTGTCGAGAAAGTGAGTTTTCAACAATCAGAAGCAGACCCACAGATATATATATTCAATATATGTATATATATATATATATATATATATATATATATATATATATATATATATATATATATATATATATATATATATATTCTCTTGACCTAAAACTCATTTGACTGACTCACATTTCACTGACAGCTTACAATGCTGAATTTAAACATATTAAATGTTAAACCATAGAGAAGCACACTTAGAACACCAATAAATGACCCTTCTCAGAACTTAAAAACTACTTATTGACCCTTTTAACAGAAACGGGACACTGTACAACCAAACTAGGCAGGGGGCTATGTCCTCCACACCCCTTAATTATATATACTAAATCCAGGATCGCACTACAGTGGGGAAAAGGGCATATACCTTTAACTTGCCTTACAGTACTCTACATGTTGCCACTACTACTCGGAACTCACAAAACATTTGCCAAATTACTTTAGATACTTCCTATAAAAATGTAAAGCGACAAACCCACATTTAGAAACACTACCACCCTACTTTCTACATGACTATCAGAATTCTAACAGTCAGCACTGTAAGTTACAGCAATTCTTTTTATCACAAACAAGTCGCAGGTGAAGGAAACCCACAACAAGTCTATGTCTTAAATATCGGTGAAATGGGAGTCAGTCAAATGAGTTGCCAGTCAAATGCAATTTAGGTCAATTGGGTGTCGGTCAAGTGGGTGTCAGTCCAATGAGTTTTAGGTCAAGTGAAGTAGACCCATGTATAAATATATATATATATATATATATATATATATATATATATATATATATATATATATATATATTGCACCATCCTAGGCTTTTTAACTCTCTTTGTAGGGTGATAGCAAAAGCATTCACTTTTTTAAGTGATTAGGGACTACTTAACCTTAAAGAAATCTCCTTTATGGAAAACTACTAGGATATAGAACAACAAATTTTAAAAGGATGCTGTAAAAGGATGTTAATCCTGCATGTACTGCAAAATGTATTCAGTGGGTTGAAATTTATCAAATGGAGGGCAACTGTAGATAAAGTTGTGTCTGATGGTTTACTGATAATTCATGCCTGCCAGGTTCTGCTATCTACTGTATCCTTGGTATCAAGGAAGAAAACACCTGAAATTAAGTAATATAAAGAGAGAACAAGGGGTTGTGTGGGAGACAATAGGACAGACATTGATGGACAATGATCTACTGTGCAGCAAAGTAGGAAAATGTCCAATTATTTTTCAGTTTTGGAGTTGAAACTTGTACTAAAATGTGCCTATTGCAGAAGTTTTAATTGGCCCACTAACAGGTCTTTTTGTGTGATGTCATCCCATCAGACTACCAACAGTAAATGTGATGTTCCCCTCTTAAAACCCGGGGTCAATAATTAAGGAGCCTCAATCTTCACCACTGACTCCAGTGTGGGACCATCACGTAAAACACCAGAACACAAAGCACATAAGAGTAAAATTCCAAAATTTCCCTTAAGAGCACAACAGGAACATGCTCTATTTTCCAAGGACTTGAATATATACCTCTGCCCACCCCAAATGTAATCCCTTATCATACACTTCAGAGCAATGTGTTCCAGTTTGTGACCTCTGACTCACTCACTTGCACTCAATATAAATTTAAATCTCACACACTCAAACACATATGAAAAGCTTACCAAGGTACAAGTACAAGCGGAGGAAATAAAGCCCCAATTATGAAAAGCTTGACGCAGATTTCCAGCTGTGTCCCCTCCCCAATACAAATGGTAAACACTGCCACCAAGGTCAGAAAGGTCTAGATGCCCTTCAAATAGTGACCGATTATTAAGAATTAAATATTAAAAAAATAGCTATGACCAGAAGGAAGCAGTCATTGAGTTGACCTGGTGAGTATCAAACAGGTATAAGCACTCTCTAATCTCTAAAGACTACATTGATTGTCCAGCCACAATGTAAAGTAATGAAAACATTTAATAATAAGTAAAATGATTACAAGAATGTTAATCAATAACTTTCAATGAACACCAGAATTCCATCACCAGAAATATAAAATTAAACTATAGGATAGAAGTCCATCATTTTAGAAAAAATCTATTTAAATAACTAAACTTCCATAATCTAACTAGAGAATATTGTCCCTGATCTAATTTAAAATATAGCAGCAAGACAAAGGCAGGGTTACAGTTCTGGTGAGTCCTTTTTCAGGGTATCTTCTGACTGCTGCTCTTCACAAACTGCTCAGCTTAACAGTCTAAACTGTCTTCTTTTAAAAATAACAGTCAGCTGTTTAAAAAAGTACTTTTTCCTGTCAATCATCTGTTCAAATAATCACCTACAACCAGGAACATTCTAATGATATCAGCTTCTGTTCAGCTGATTCTCTGTACTCACAAACATGTGCAATTAGAAATATATCAAAACACTGACAAATTCATTAAACATTCCATATAAGCAGGGAGATACACTACATTTTAAAAGGTCGTTTACATTTTCACAATTAGACATGCTGGCATTCAATACAAGTTAATCTCAGAATATACATAAATCTCCTGCCATTTTTAACACTGATGACGGTGTTTAATTTTCTTCACATCCCCCCATGACTCAAGCATGATTTTCAAGTGACCCTTGAAAACCCATGCTTGAGAAAAATGGGTCTACCTGGGAATATTAACCCACTCCTCCCCAGGACAATACATCCGCATTGGCATCATTAAGCCTACTGTGATGTTGTATGTTCATATCATATTTTTGCAATCCTAGACTCTACCTCAGTAACTTGGCATTTTTCTTACTGACCCTAGTAAGCCATGTTAATGGGTTATGATCTGTGAGTACAGTGAATTTTCTCCCATAAAGATAGGGCTGCAGCTTTTGTAATGCCCACACTATGGCCAAACACTCTTTCTTAATGGCTTCTTAACACTGTTCTCTAGGTCTGGGTCTACAGCTCAGATATACCACTGAGTGCTCTTCTCCTTCTGCAGAATGTTGGCTAATTACAGCCCCCAGCTCATAATCTGAAGCATCTACCTATACAATAAATTATTTATTGTAGTCTGGGCTGGCTAACGCAGGGAGTCCATTTAAAATGTTTTTAAGTTTTTGGAAAGCCTGTTCACAATCTGTGGTCTATGTTACCTTGTCCGTATTATTCTTCCTAGTTCGGACAGTAAGGGATTCAGCTATGGTACTGTAACTGGGCATAAATTTCCTAGGTTCTGGTCAAATTTCACCACTTCCCACTCTGTGTCCTAAGTAAGTGACCTCTGCCATACCTACTTGACATTTATTGGGTTTAATGGTTAATCCTGCCCAACTTAATCCATCCAAGACCTCCCTCACATGTTGGTCTGCAAATGCCCATAGCATAGTCTTCAGTGTAGAGTTTAACCTCTCCACAAGATCATTAGTCTGGAGATGGTAAGGGGGTGGTCCTTAAATGTTTCACTCCATAGCACTTTGACAAACACATCAGCAGGTCTGACATGAAGTTGGAACCTTGATCAGTCAGTATTTCATGTGAAAACCTACTACGGAAGATTTCTAGGAAAGCACTTGCCACCTTTTCTAAATCAAAATCACCTGCATAAGGAATATTAGGGACTTTAGCTAGAAGTGGCAGATAGTAGGCTCTAGGATCTACCAACTGCCACAGTATGTCAACTTCCAGCCCTCCCTTAGGAGTCTACATTTTATACAACAATCCTTTGTTCCCATATACAGACACCCCTCTTCCTTGAACCTCAGGTGTTCCTTAGCCATCTCCCTCAAGCTTTGTTATGTACGGTCCGTAAACTGAGTCTGTCTCAACTGTACATTTGTGACCTTCCCAAGCTCCCCTTCCACAGGAAGCCTAGCATCTTCTGACAGCTGTACCTTACTACCACTCTGAGTACTATCACTCACCTCCATGCTTGCAGTCATCATGTCCAAGGAAACATCAGTACCTCCCAGCAGCTGTGGCTCACTTTCAGACTTACTGCCACAGGATAGTTCCTTCTCTGAAACAGCCACCACACTAGTCCAAGCTTCAGATATGAGATCTGTCTGGGTCTCCCCCAAGATACCATACCTACATGCCTGTCTCCCAGCCTGACTACTTCTCACCGCATGCACACAAGGTACTGCATCATCACAGTCATTCCCTATCAGGACATCTGCAGGAATATTCGCAAATACAAGCTCCCCTTCCACAGGAAGCCTAGTAACTTCCGACAGTTGTGCCTTTCTGTCACTTTAGGTAGCACCACCCACCTCTGTCCTCACAGTCACTGAGTCAAAGGGAACATCAGTACCCACCAGCAGCTGTGACTCACACTGAGACTTAATGCTACCAGATAGCACCTTCTCTGAAACAGCCGCCACACCAGTCCCAGCTTCAGTTATGAGATCTTTCTGTGTCTTTCCCAGACTACCAGACCTACATGACTTTCTCCAAGCCTGACGGCATGTAATTCATGTACACAAGGTTCTGCATCATCAAGGTCATTCCCGATCTGGACATCTGCAGGAATGTCCTCAAACACACCTACTTGCTTGTTTCTTCTTCCATTCTTCCAGTCAAGATGAAGGCTTGCCAAAGATATTTGGAACAAGGTCCCTCCCAGTGCTCTGATGGGAGTGGACTGCTCAAGCAAGTGCTGCTCTTCTCTAACCACTGGAGACCTCACAACAGTTATATCAGAAGCTGTGTCACTCTTGGCAATTACCTGTTTACCATCTACTATGATAGGATATAAATTTTAGTGATAATTTGGTACCCCGATTGTTTCTAAATAACTTACCACAGGCAGTTTGTCATCTTCACTTACTGGCTCCCTCCCCTTCTGTTTCTCACCTTGCCTCCATGGACATTTGGCTGCTATGTATCCCCTCTGGTTACACTTGAAACATGCAACCCTTAACCAGGCACTTGCATTAGTAGTGTCTCCCATTACTAGTGTACTCTGTTGGAGTGGTTCAGACTGTGCCCCATGGGTTCCAATATATCCATGTGCAGCACTGAGTATCCTTTTCCTATGCAGTGGTGCTCTGCTTGCTAAGTAGAGATCCCCTTTTCTCCCCAACTCCTCTGCAGATTTAAACTTACAGTCTGCTAACTAGACTCTCATGTCATCAGGCAAAGTACTGAGGGCTTGTTCCCTCACCAAAAGGTCTGCCAGTCCCTCAAAAGTGGTGACCTGATATCAACTCACCCATCTGTGGCAGTAAGTACTTAAGTCAGCAATATAATCACATGCACTTTCATCTGCCTTGCATCTATGTTCACAAATTTATTTTTTATATGCCTGAGATGTAAGTTTGAAACAGTCAAGCAAGCAACATTTCACTTGTCATAATTAAAACAATCTACATCATTTAACTTTGGTACAGCCTGAACAGCTTTACCATGGAGTAAGGAAGTAAGGAGCCAAACCCAAAGCTCATGGTCAACATCATATTGTCTACATACCCTTTCAAAAATATGAATAAAACTATCAAAGTCATCCACATCTCTGTACTGAGCAAAAAGTTTATTGACCTTTATGGCTTCTGGGGTCCAGTTATTCCCTGCCCCATTACCTCCATGACCCTCTCAAAGGGTAAGAAGCTCCACTTCATGCAGTTGTTGTCTCTCATTTTCTTTGTCTTCTAAATGTCTGACCTCTAGTTCATGTTGATGCTGTTTCTCCTCAGCCTCCAGTTCATATCAGCATTGCTTCTCCCTTTCCTCAGCCTCCTGTCATTGAGCTTCTATGTGCAGTCTCTCTGTTGATTCCAGTTCAAAATGTTTGGCCTGCAGCCACAGTCTTTCCAACTCCAGACAGATTTTCTGGTCCCCCGAAGAAAATGTGGACTGTCCCATCTCAGCAGGCTGCACATCACTGACACCAAACTGGACATCCTCTGAAGGGCTGGGCTGAGCTGTGGTTGCAACCAAGGCTGAAATCATTGCTTTCTTGATCAGATTGGCATGCACCAATCCACTGGCTTCACACTCCTTAGCCAACTTGATCATTGTCAACTTGCTAAAATCTTCTGCTGACATCCATGCCTGCTATCCCTGACTATCTAACTAAAAAAAATAAATAAATAAAACTGCGGTGGACTGAAATTCTGAATGTTTACCTTGTTAAGAGTGCACACCTTAATGACAACAACTCACAGGCTACAGAAATCCAATTAAAAATCCCACACCACTGACACCAATTATATTTGACATCCAGCCAATATCTCACTGGACTGCTAACAATAAATGTGATGTTTCCGATTTAAAACCGTGGTCAGTAATTAATGAACTTCAATCTTCGCCACTGTCTCCAGTGTAGGACCATCACAGAAAACACTAGAGCACAGAGGACACAAGAGTAAAATTCCACAATTTGCCTTAAGAGAACAACAGGAACATGTTCTATTTTCCTGGGACTGGACTATATACTTCAGTCAACCCCAAATGTAATCCCTTATGATACACTTACAAACAAATTCAAAGCAAAAACTAAGTAAAAATAAAAGAGAAAAAGTATCATACTGGACACAAAAAATGAAAGTTAGCGCTTTTGTTTATATAATACATAAACTTCTTCAGACGACAGGTCTGAAGAAGTTTATGTATTATATAAACGAAAGCGCTAACTTTCATTTTTTGTGTCCAGTGTGATACTTTTTCCCTTATGATACACTTCAGAGTAATCATTTCCAGTTTAAGACCTCTGACTCACCACAATCAAAATAAATGTAAATCTCACGCACTTATACACTTACGGGAAGCCTAACACAGATTTCCAGCTGTTTCACCTCCACAGTACAAATGGTAGACACTGTCACCAGAGTCAGAAAGATCTACAAGCCCTTCAAATAGTTATCAATTATTAAGAATGAAATATCAAAATAAATAACAGCTATGACCAGAAGCAGCCAGACATATGAGGTGATCTGGGGAGTATCAAACAGAAGAAAGCACTCTCTAATCTCTAAAGAGCACACTGATTGTCCAGCCACAATGTAAAGTAATGAAAAACATTTAACAATGAGTAAAATGTTTACAAGAATGTAAACCAATAACTTTCAATAAACATCAGAATTCAATCACCAGAAATATAAAATTAAACTGTAGAATAGAAGCCCATCATTTTAGAAAAACTCTATCCAAATAACTAAACTTTCCTAGTGTAACTAGAAAATACTGTCCCTGATCTAATCTAAAATATAACAGCAAGGCAAAGACAGGCTTACAGTTCTGGTGAGCCCTTTTTCCAGGTACCGTCTAACTGCAACTCTTCACTAACTGCTGCTCTTCACAAACTGCTCAGTTTCTCAACTCTCTTATTTTAAAAATAACAGTCAGCTGTTTAAAAGAGATATTTTTCCCGTCAATCAGCTGTTCAAATAATCACCTAGCAACTAGGAATATTCTAATGACATTACCAACTGTTTAGCTGATTCTCTGGAGACAGTTTGTATTTTAGAATCTCCATCATAAACATGTGCAATTAGAAATACTGCCATATTCTTTAAACATTCTGTATAAGCAGGGAGATACTCAATATTTTAAAAACTTATTTACATTTTCACAATTAGACATGCAGGTATGCAAGTTAATCTGAGAATATACAAATCCCCTGCCAGACACGCCAACACAAATGGTAGTGTTTCATTTTCTTCATAACCTAAATGAGGTTTCCTTTCTCCATATTATGAAGAATGTCATCTGCAAGCCTTCAGAGGGCAGTCATTGTGAGACCAATATCTGTACCCATCTGAAGAGCTCCTCATATTTCCATTAGAGAAGGTGTGAGAATGGATGATTTATTTTCTATGATTTTTCCTAATGTTTTGAAATCTAAGGTTTCAGGGAATTTTGCTAGATACTGGGGGGCAGCACTTTCCCACACATACCAGAGAACTACAGATTAATAATAAGGCAACAGTAATGTAAGCTTTGCTCAATTTGACAAAATAAAGATGAATCCCCTCATGACATGACTGAAGCTGTTGAACTGGTTTTATCTAGCAGATTTTCAATATCATAGCTAAGGTGTAATCAATGTCTGTATGTTATTAAGAATGAGATTTACCTAGTGAAGCATGGGTTTAGCAAAGGAAGTTAACAGCTGGAGCAGGTCAGTGCTAAATGTTGGAATGTAGTCTGATAGGAAATCTGGATATGTGAAGGGTCAGGTCCGGTTATAAGGATCCAATCAAGTATGCATTTTCTTCTGGATGTTCTGTTTGTACTGTTAACTAGCAGAGTTACCTGTGGTGTTTCTATGATCTATGTGGTGGAGTATGAAAATGTGTTTCAGGTGAGTTTTCTCATCAATGTTTAAATTTTACAGACTATAAGTTAATTTTTGGTGCTCAAAAATAACTATTGACCTCATAGGTTCATGGGTAAATACTAGGCTAGCTTCTCTGAAGTGCCATTTTAGCCTAGCCAAAAAAATGAGGTCAGAATCAAATCTTGTACCATGTGTTTACGAAATGAAGACCTTAACCATTATGGCAAACCCACCCCCCAGTATTCAATTTCTCACGATTATAGGATCATAGGCGGTTACTACGCTAATGGCCCTAGTGCCCTTACAAGCCTACCCAAGAGTTTAACCCCAAAAAGAAACCTCATTCAGCACCTGTTGCCCTTGTCAATGAGGGACACAGGTGGATCCCCTGCAACAAATTTGTGGTTTCCATCCACTCATCAAGGTTGCACTTGAAGAGGGTCAGCAAGGTGTTCTGTTTCACATGTATTGGAAGTCTGTTCCAGAGATGGGACAGCCTCTGGGAGACAAACCTTTCTCTCCAATAGGTTTTGTTGATGTCGCATATTAGATTCAGGCCTTTTGAGTGGGTAGTGCATGAGGAGTTAGACTTATGGATATGGAGCATCTCTAGTAGGGGAGGGTCCGAGATTTCCTTGCAGGGAGACACAGATCACCCCTGAGCAGTCTGCATGATACCAAGTGGAGTGATAATGATTTCAGCCTGTCTGCATAGGATAAGTGTTGGATGCCATGGATTCTTTTTGTGAGGTATTTCAGTGGCCTTTCCAGTTGATGCACATGTTTGGAGAGGTACATCCAAAACAGGGCGTCATACTCAATGATTGCTTTAATGAGAGAGGAGAAGAGAGTGGTAATAACCTCTTTTTTCTGAATGCAATCCCTTTACTTATGAGATGAACCAAGTAAAAGGCTTTCTTAACCACTGCTGCTACATGATGGTCGAATGTGAAGTTGTTATCAACCTGAGTGCCCAGGTCTCTCACCACAAGTTGTGTGCTTAGGTGGTTGCTGTTGATGTGGTAATCAGCAGTGTCATAATTATGCAAGTCTCTTGGATCCTAATGACAGAACAAAGTAATTGTTTATGCTTGTTGAAAAAAGGATAAAAATCCTATATGTTGAG
Source organism: Protopterus annectens (assembly GCF_019279795.1). NCBI lineage: Eukaryota > Metazoa > Chordata > Ceratodontiformes > Protopteridae > Protopterus > Protopterus annectens. Next base: position 1,939,360,341 of record NC_056729.1, on the reverse strand, counting down.
TGGTATGAAATGGTTATCTGCAGAGTGCAGTTACAGAATGTTAGTGAATGCTGGCCATTTTAACCTGGCTGTCTGTATTCCATATTTGTCTAAACATTTTGAATTCCGGTGGCAGTATTTCCCTGCATTTTATTTTAGATGGTAACCAGCTTTCTAATATTAGCATATTATATCTGTTGCAGAATAGACTCCAGATATGCAGTAAAGCCAAGTTAATGCAGATACTGTGGAGATTTATATGGACTAGATGTTAGTTAGTCAGTTTGTTAGTGAGTTAGTTTCTTATAGGTTCATAGGTAGGTACTAGGCTATCAGCCCAAGGGCCTATGTAAGCCTAGCCAACAAGGTTCCTTGGTTTACGCCACCCAGGAAAGTTATTTTCCTGTGCCACTGTCGAGCAGAGACACAGAAGTGATTCCTGGGGTGAATTTCCTATTTCCCATCCACTGATTTTTCTTAAAGAGTGCTAATAAAGAACTTTGCTTGACATAGATGGGTAGCCTGTTCCAGAGTATGGGAAGTCTCTGGGACAGGAATCTATCCCTCCAGCATGTCCTGTTTATTGTGGTGACAAGGTTTAGGTCCCTAGAGCATGCAGCTCAGAGGGATTGGGATTTCTTTAGGTGTAACATGTCCAACAGCTCTGGGTTTGACATAGCTTTATATGTTAGGCAGAGATCAACTCGAAGTAGGCGATATGCTACAGAGTAAAGCTGGAGTTTTTTGAGGTGGTCAGTGTAGGGCATCTGTTTGAGGCCAGTAATCCTCTTTGTAAGGTGCTTCTGTGGCCTTTCCAGCTGCTGCAGATGTCTGGTGAGGTACATTCCAAAAGGGGTATTGTACTCTATAATGGGTCTAATGAGTGTCGAGTAGAGGGGAACAATGACCTCTTTTTTCCTGGATGAGAACCCTTTTATGATGAGGTGTGCCATGTAAAAGGACTTCCTAACTACTGTGGCGATGTGACTATCAAAGGAGAGACTACGGTCCACCTGTGTCCCAAGGTCTCTTATCACACATTCCGTGTTAATTAGATTGCTGCCTATGTGGTAGTTCATGAGTACAGAGTTTTTACCAAAGGGAATGACACTGCACTTTTTGGTATTGAGCTTGAGGCCATGGCTATGACACCAGGCATCTTTCTCAGCAAGGCCCTTCTGTAGGATGTCCACATCATTTGGGGACTTGACTATGACTCCCTAATTAATAAAGTTTAGACTAGTAGGTTATCCTTAATAAGCTGGTCTTATATTATATATTTTAAATTGTCTCTAGTTTTTTAGTTTCAGTTGTAAGGTAGCACAGTCTCAGTTTACACTATGGTGATAAGGGAGAATAGGGACTTTGTTAAAGGAATGAATTTAATGATTTTATTGCTCTTAACAGAACCACCTTCTGTAACCAAATAACCTTACTATATATAAATAATGAATGATTTTGATGCTTTACATTATACTTAGCTAGGATCACTTGCTTGTGTATTTCAATCACCAGACTGAACAAGGAGAAGGTCACGGTGAGCTGCCTGTCGGGCGCTAGGATCCGCCACATAACACAAGCACTCAGGTCACTCCAAGGCAAGTACAAATATGACTCAGTCATTGTCCATACTGGTGTGAATGACCTGAGACGTACCTCCCTGGACTACAGGAAAAGAGACATAGAGGAGCTCTCTGAGCATGTAGCCCAGGAAGGTATGACCCTGACCTTAAGTAGCATCTTACCCTCACCAAGAATGATGCCACAATATGAAGACAAGATGATCAATTTCAACAATTGGCTTAAGTATTGGTGTCATTCAAAGGGGATCCAATCCCTGTCAGCCTGGGATGACATGCTCAACAAGCCATGATGCTTCGCTAGGGACGGCTTGCACCTGTCTCCCCTGGGCTTTCGGATATTGGCAAAGACTCTTGCTACCCCCATAGTGCCTTTTTTAGGCAAGGCTCAAAAGACAAACCCACCTCCATAGGTATCACAAAGGATAAGAAACTAAGAGTAATGCTACTCAACGCCAGAAGTCTAAACCTCAAGATGCACGCACTCAAAACTCTCCTTAGCATGGAGAACATCGATATCTGTGCCGTAACAGAAACCTGGTTCAAGGCTCCCGAGAGCACCCCAGCACTACCAGGTTATACCTCATACCATGCTTTTCGGCCCCAAAACTTGGACCGAACCACAAAAGGAGGGGGAGTATCAATATTCATCAAAGATACCCACACCTCCAGGTTGGTGGCACAGCACGAAGCATCAGAGACTATCCATGTGCAACTAACAGTGGGTAAAACTGCCATCCAGTTTATAGACTGCTACAGACCACCCTCCCAAACCCAGGAACCCCACTCGGCCTTCCTGAGAACACTGGAAAATATGAAGGTCTCTCCAAACACCATTATATTGGGTGACTTCAACTACCCAAACATAAACTGGGAGCATTACACTAGCTCCAACACCCTAGCCCAAAGGTTCCTAGAATTTATAAATTCAAATGCTATGGAACAACTTGTTACCATTCCCACAAGAGGGGAAAAAATACTGGACCTGATCATCACCAACATGGGGACTCTATGCTCCAGACCAGAAGTGTATCCCTCACTGGTAAGATCAGACCATAATCTAATCTCACTGGATATTCACATCCCGACCCCACCCCCTGCCCAGAAAACCACAGTGAAAAACTTCTCTAAAGCGAATTTCACACTCCTCAAAACCGAGGTGGAATCCTTCAAAGCCCCCGGGCCTGTGGAAAATACGGCCCAGACTGCAGAATCCTTTATAAACGCATTCTATGAACACCTTCAGGAATGCATGGATCATGCAATCCCAAATAAAACCAAGACCCAATCCTCCAAAGACAGACGTCCTGTCTGGTGGACCCCAGCCATAAACAAACTATACAATAGAAGGAGGAAGCTGCTACATGATAGAGCAAAATCCCAAAAAGGGAAGGCATCTCTGATCAGTATTAGCAAAAAACTACGGGCACTCACAAAATCGTCTAAGGCCAGGACACTAAGGATAATCACAAGGCTTTCTTTAGTTATGTTAGGAACCTTGGTAGGAATTCCCAGATATGCTCAGAATTAGTCCAAAATGACAAAAAATACACTGAACTCACAGACATTGCCAACATCCTAGCTGACAGGTTCAGCGCAAACTCCCCCCCCCCACCACCAAAAGGGCAAATATCTATCCCAGCAGAGTGCTGCCCCTCTGACATCTCAGCTGCTCAGGTAAGAGCCCCCCTCTCCAAAGCAAAAAACACAGCATCAATGGAACCAGATGGTGTCCCGGGCTGCGTCCTACATGAACTCCAAGAAGAGCTAAACCCAAACATAAAACTACTGTTCAATCTCAGCCTTACTACAGGATATGTACCCAAAGAGTGGCGTACAGCAACAGTGGTCCCTCTCCACAAAGGTGGTGCCTCAACGGTTCCTGGAAACTATCGCCCCATAAGCCTGACTAGCTTGGTCTGCAAAGCTATGGAAAGGATCATCATGGACCTCATAAATAAAGATATTGGGGACCTACAGACACTGGATCCTACCCAGTTCGGCTTTGTTAAGGGCAGATCCTGCCTCTTAAACCTGGTCGATTTCTTTGAAACAGTCACCAAGGCCATTGACGAGGGGAAGGTGGTCCACACATCCTACCTGGACCTCGCAAAAGCCTTCGATACAATACCCCACTCGGGCATTATAGATAAGTTCACCAGCTTAAATATAAACCCCTAGGTCACTAGATGGGTTGCAAACTGGCTCAAGGACAGAACCCACACAGTTAGAATTGCTGGAGCCATGTCAGACTCCAAACCAGTTACAAGTGGCATCCCACAAGGCTCAGTCCTGGGACCTCTCTTGTTCGGTATATATTTCTTGGAGGTACAGGCCAACATGGAAGGACTGTGGCTGACCAAGTTCGCAGATGACTGTAAACTGGGCGCCATAATCGACTCTCCAGCTGACACAAGCATCCTCCAAAAGGGCCTCATAGAAACAGACAACTGGTGCCAGTGCCATGGCCTCAAGCTAAATCCCAAAAAGTGTATAGTCATCCCCTTTGGCAAAAACAAAGTGCCCACAAATTACCACATAGGTGGTAATCCATTAAGTACAGAAGAAGTAATTAGGGACCTGGGGACCCAAGTTGATAGCAATCTCTCATTTGACAACCACGTGGCCAAAGTGGTTAGAAAAACATTTTATATAGCCCACCTAATCATGAAGGGATTCACATCTAGATCAGGGGAGGTCATCGTGCCTCTTTACTCATCCCTCATCAGGCCCATAATTGAGTACAATGCCCCTTTTGGGATGTACCTTACCAGACACCTGCAGCAACTGGAAAGACCCCAAAAGTACCTCACCAAGAGGAACAAAGGGCTCAAACAGATGCCATATGCTGCCTGGTTAAAGAAACTCCAGCTCTACTCAGTGGCATACCGCCTGCTCAGAGACGATCTGTGCCTGACGTATAAAGCCATGTCCGACCCGGAATTAATGGACATGCTGCACCTCAGAATATCCAAATCCCATCGAGCTACGTGCTCGAGAGACTTGAACCTCAGCACTGAAATAAATAGGACATGCTGGAGGGACAGATTCATAACCCAGAGGCTCCCTTCACTCTGGAATAAAATCCCAGTCCAGGTTAGGCAGAGTCCCTCATTGACTCTCTTCAAGAAGAATCTTGATGAGTGGATGGGAGATCGTAGGTTTACCCTGGGTATCACTTCTGTGTCACTGTTAGACAGAGGCACAGTATACTAACCTCAAAAAAGGGCATTGCAAAATTAATTTAAAATGGGTGGCGAAAGCCAAACACACTCTGGCTAGGCTTATAAATGCCCTAGGGCAGATAGCCTAGTATGAGCCTATGAATAAAGGATATCCCATTTTTAACAAAACTTTGGACAACCGACTATTTTCTGTTTTATTATTTTGTAGTATGTATTTTACAGTTCAATTTTTATTAGTGAAATGGGTGCATAACAGAATTCAAGCAGTGAACTTCACACCCTCCACACTGTGAAGTTTCTTCTTTGTTTATATGGGCTAGAAGCACACCTTGGGGGTTATTCCATCTGTTTTCCACTGAGACTGAGAGTCTGGTCACATGGCATGGAGGCCTAGTGTTACGATGTATGTGCATACGCTGTTTTCCACTGACACTGAGAGTATGGTCTCATGACATAGAGGTCTAGCATTAAGATGTATGTTCACACTTACAATGAGGGGAGTGAGACAGGTATAAACAATTTTTATCAGGGATGCGTGTAGTATTTTTTATTATATTTTTGAAGGATGTTCTATGCAGGTTGAGCAGAAAGTATGAGACAGAAAGATAAAGTCTGTCATTAGAAATTGATAGGACAAAGAGATTCAGAGTGGATGCATTTCTTTGGCCAAAGGATTATTGCAGGCTTTAAAATGTCTACTGAATGGTAGGAATTTTGGAAATTCTTCTCAAATGCACATGAAAGGGAGAGAGATAGGCATAGGCCATATTCTAAAATCTCTGCCCAAATCCCAGGTTCTGATTCAGAGGATTAGAGGATTCAGAAATTATGTCTAGAATGAATATGTACACACACACACACACACACACACACACACACACACACATATATATATATATATATATATATACTAATAGTAATATACTAATGTGGGACCAAATTGCTGTTCCTGCATCTTCGAAAAATAGTATATATTATAACATGTTACAAGTGGATACTCCACTACCAGCTCCTTTTCCTCCTTTGTTACGTGCATGGGAGGATGTTTTTCTTGGGTCTATATTACGTTATTGAAGTTTTACAACTTTGAATGCCATATGGTCGAACCCATATGTTCAAAGTTGTAAAACTTCGAATATGTAAAAAAAAAAAAGAAAACACTTAGCCCCCCTTGCACCCCTCACAACCTCTGCTCTTTAAATATACCAACTTCGAGATAACACTAGAGTGTAGTAAAGGGAAATCTTCCCTTTCCGCACTGTACTGCAATGTAGTGCGGTCTCGGCATTAATATATTTAAAGTATGGTGGGTGTAGGGAGTGCAGCCCTCGATGTGAGGGGTTCAGGAGGGCATGCCCCCCTGCTTAAAACTATCAGGTAAGTGTTTTCTTTTTTTATCTTTTTTCTAACGTTTTTGAAGTTTTACAACTTCGAACATATGGGTTCGACCATATGGCGTTTAAAGTTGTAAAACATCAATAACGTAATATAGACCCGTTTTTCTTATTTCCTACAATTTGGCTGATAGTCAACCTTCAGCTCCTAAAAACACAGATAGACTTTAAAAGGGTCCTCAGGTTTACAATTACTTGCTTTCTTATCCCAGGTTAGACCAAGCAGCTATTCCAATTTCTATCCCAGATGCTATCAAAAATTTGGTGAGTGCTAATCCTTCTCCTTTGGACAAGAATGGAAATGTGTATGACAGGTTTGGGAAGAAAATTTACTACCTTACATTAGGTACCACAGGAGATAATAAATTCTGCAATATGAAATATTAAGCTAGTATGTACAGAGATTTTCTAGTCGGTGCCCCTCTAATAACCAGGGATCAATCAGGGATTATGTAGCCCAGGTGCTACCATGTTTCTGTGAATTACTATCTTCAGTCCTGTATTACTCCTTTAGCAAGGTGTATTTGTTAGCCCTCAGAAGGCTGAATAATCTGTCTCATTTGTTGAAATAATTCTGGCTTGTTTTACTAATTTGAGAATAAATTCCTGCCACTGCTTTATCTTCAGAAGGTAGGTCCCACCTGAATTCTGTTATTGTTTCTCTATCACATGTAGCTAAGCATTCAATAAACAGTGTACATAACCGTGTTGACTCTGTGTCCAAGGCACCAACTACTGCTACTGTAATCAGGTGTTTTGCCTGGGTAAATAATCGGAAGTTTTCTGAAAATGATATAATTGAAATATTAAATTCACCTCTGGGTAAGGAAGTTTTGTTTGGTCCTTCTGCCTAAGCATTCAATTTGAGAAAAGAGGGGAAATTAATAAATGGGGGGGTCACTAAGATTTTTTAAGCCCTTCTTTTGAAAATCTATAAAACCTCTGGTTGTTTGGTCAGAAAACAAAACAAGCCACCTTTGCAGTGTGCTAGCTAGGAGAATTTTCAGAAAAAGTGTCAAGAAGAATCGAATAAAAAAGAATGGCCTTTCCAGAAAAGGAGCACTCCTCTACTTCAGAATGACTATTTCAGCATTCCATCCCTTTCCCTCTCTCTCTGTCACCCCTTTATATCTTTCCAGAAACTAGTTTTCCATTTGCTACTTTAGCAGCAGGTTGTCTAAGACAAGGGTTTCAAATACTACTTCAACAGGTTAGCTAACAGCAGTGGGAAAAACCTACCACCTTTTTCAAGGAATCTCCCCTCATCCTCCTAACCAGACTTCCTTGATTTCTCAAGTCAGTTGCTTTCTTTAGGGGACATAGAACTAGTATCCTCAGATCAGTGGGGAAATGTTTTTATTCAGGAATTTTTTTCTGGTGCCAAAGAAGGAGCTTTGGGGAGACCAGTGCTTTACCTACCCTTTCTTAACCTGTCTCTGATAGTATCAAAGTTCAAAGCAATGACTTTACAGGGATTACCTCTCATAACTCAAGGGAGTTTTCTTGTAACTCTGGATTTATAAGATGCTTAGCATTGATTCCCATTGCCACAGACTTCAGAAGTTTTCAGACATTTTCTGTGTCTAGGTTACTTTATCAGTTATCTACATTACCCTTTGGGTAATTCACTACTCCAATGTTGCTTGCAAAATGGCTAGCCATGATTGCCAATTGCAGATCGCAGAGCATACACATCTTTCCTTATTTAGATGACTTTCATATATTTGCAGTCTTTTTTTTTCAATTATCTGGCATCAAATACGTGGGTTTTTTAAAAAACTGTTTTGCCCCGACATTTCCATCCACTGGATTTTCAGATTCTAGTACTGGATTTTATGAAGAGAGAACTTTTCTTTAATGGAGAGACCAGGTTTCTCTTAATCAATGTCTTCATTTCTCTCTCACATTCTCTGCTCAAGCTGTGAAAACACACAGATCAGATTTTGCATTGGGAGTTGTATCAGTGATGCAATGAGGGTAACACAAAGCACATCAATGTGAAAGAGATGTTAGTTGTGATCCAGCTACAGAATCTCTTCACCACCTGTGGCCTCCAGGGCCTTTGCAGGTTATTGCAAACAGAGCCATAGTGATGTGGAACATAAATGGGGGTCACCACATCTTACCCTCTTTGCAGGCTGGCTATGGTGGAATGAGAGTTTGCAGTGAAGCATTGTTTAACCCTCCAAGCTTCCTAAATTCTATCAGAGGAAAATGTAGTAGCAGATAAGCTGAGCAGAACTAGGACAGACACTCATAAATAAAAATTAAATGGGGGTATCTTTCAGGAATAGATCCATTTGTGGGGAACACATCATGTTCAACTATTCCCTTTCTTTCAAAACAGGCAATATATTCTGTTCCAGGATTACTTGCAAGCAGTTTTGGAGAACAGATGCTTTTTTCATTCCTGTGGATGGAAATGTTCTTGTTATCCATTTCAACCCTTTCCCTGATATCCATGGTCATTTAGATGATTCAGAATGACTTTCCAAATGTCATTGTAGTGACTCCCACCCAGCCCAGATAACAGTGGTTCTCCTTTCTTATGGAATTGGTTACCACAAGCTTCCTCATAGACTGAATCTACTCACACAAAATTGGAGGAGTTTGATACACCCCTGTCTGAAATACCTACAGCTAACTGCCAGAATGATTTAGGCACGTGCTTTTAAGGACTTTCAGCAGATTCTAGAGGAGGCAATAAAGCCTGCTACTAGGAAATTGTATATTAGTATGTGGAAGATATTTTCTAGGTGGTCTCACCATAATAACTAGGGTCCAGTGTGGGATTATTAACCATCGGTACAACTATATTGATATGAGTTACTATCCACTGGCCTGCATTACTCTTAGCAAGGTGTATTTGTTAACCATTTCAGCAGGTATGCCCGTGGTACCTCAGACTTTCAACAACCTGTTCTTGAAAGCAAATTTGCATTGAAGAGAACCTACAATGCAGGCAGAACTTGTTGGGATCTAAAAGTTAAATCTGTCTCCTCTGTAACAAGCTCATCCGACTTTTTGATTTATGATATGCAGTACTTTTCTGCTTATTGCTCTGACACCTGCAAAATAGTATCTCAGCTGCAAACTCTTATGGTGGGGTAATCCTATTTGGCATTCCAGTGAGATAAAATTACTTTAAGAACAGATCTCTCAGTCTTGGAGTTTATTCTCCATTAAAGAAAAGTTCTTTCTTCATAAAATCCAGTACTAGAATCTGAAAATCCAGTGGATGGAAATGTCGGGGCAAAACAGTTTTTAAAAAACCCACGTATTTGTCCTTGCATTCCTTCATGAACCTCTAAATCAGGAAGAAAGGATTCTCTATCATCTGGACATACACAACCAACACAAGAAGTATCTTGATAAAACTAAGCCTTTTAGGAAAGTTGAACAGCTGTGTATTCCTCTGATGGCACAGAAAGGGCAACCCATGTCAAAACAGATTATTTCCAGATTGTGCCCCTTGCTTTTTCTTTTTATTATATCCACCATCATAAAACAATTCCAGGCAGTGTGAAGGCACATTCTGTTAGAGCCTTGTCTTCTTTAATGGAATATTGGAAAGGAGTAGCCTCTAGAATTTCATCTACTTTTTTCAAAACATTACAAACTGGATTCATTTTCTAGGTCCAGAATAGGCTTTGCTAGGACCATTCTGCATGGGCTCCTCGATCCTAACCCTGCCTCCCTCCAGGAGGGATAAGCTATCATAATCAACCCTTATAGCTAAGGCTTCTACAACAATAATTTATGACAAACATAGTTTAGTTGCACTTACCAGGGCAGTAGGTGTTTTATTACAAGAAAGTCCTGAAGTATTTTGGTGACTAGGATGCTGTTTTCTCCACATACGTTTGAGTCTAGTTCCAAGTGTGAGAGGGTGAAAGCTTTTAGAAGACTGGACAGTCGTTATACATTTGTCAGGATATAGCTCATATAGCTAAGGCTACTGCAGCAGTGATTTTACTGAGCATATACTGTTATGTTAAGTGCAACTTGCACAACTGAACTGAAACAAACACAGTTGGCCTATCTTTGCATGAGACAAAGAGTATAAATAAAATATGACCAATAGTGCAACTTAGATTAAGTGAGATCATTTTATGACACTTGCGACACGCTGGATGTAAAGGAAAAGCCACTCTGTGCCATGCTGCGCTAGTCATTGCCCAAAGTGTCTAACAAGAAATTTTAACTCTGCAGATGAAGTTACTGGAGGTGGTTGAAAACAACATTGATAGGCAGGTAAACTGCTCACCATTTAAAATTCGTAAAAAGTACTTTTTGTCCAAAGTGTTTCCTGGCACTCTTAATTTCAGACAGATTTCTAGCTGCAAAGTTACCCTATATGAAACAATCACCTGTGTGAGTAAGCATAGAGAGTAGTTGAAGAATAGCTAGGAAAATCAGTAAAGTACTGAGTGTAGCAGAGAAAATACCATGCAAATGTGTTAAACAAGGAAGCAGCTTTACCATAGTACTGAGTGTAGCATAGAAAATACCATGCAAATATGTTAAACAAGGAAGCAGCTTTACCATATAATATTCGCTACATGAAACAATTATCAAAGAATAATGAAAAAAATAATATTGTCTTGCTAAAGTATAAGATGCCTTTTAACAAGTTAATGTTCCAAGGGAGGGTGGCCTAATGGTTAAGGTGTTCGCCTTAGAAACACAAGATGCAGGGTTTGATTCTCACAAAGGATAATTGGCTAGGCTTAAAATGGCTCACAAGGGCAGTTAGCTTAGTACAAAACCCATGAAACCCATGAACCATGAACCAAAATGGGAGTAAAACAGAGACCTCCATTAATCCTCTGTGTGAAGTAAACAAAGCTGTTATGATTTCGAGCCACAGTGAGTCTGAAAAATTATACATACCCCACATCATGGGGCCAGATGTGGCAAGACATTAATAACTGTGTAATATTGTCAGTGAAAATTGATGTTTGAAATGGTCTGCATATAAGGCATGTACTCATCATTGTAACAATAACTTTTAATCATGATACAGTACTTGAATAACAAGTTGTTTTTCTAAACTTCATTTGGCATTGAAATTTAAAAATCAACTATTACAAATACTTCCTTAGACTGTTTTAAGTATATTTGAGTTCCCAGAAAATGAAGCTTGTGCTAGACTTTCAGAATGAACACTTATATTCCAGCTGATGTGGACCAAAGTGGTATCAGAACTTAGTTTGAGAAAATTTGGACTGGATTCATTAACAGCTGCATGATAACCCGTTATTTGGTATTCATTAAATGGCTCCATATGATGTGTACAGCAGGAGAACAAAGGCAAATAGCAAAATATGCTAATGACAGCATAAATAGCCAATACACCACATGCCAAAGTACATGCTAATTTACCAATCCAACATGGCGGAGGTAGTGAGGAAGCTATAAAGCAATCATGTCCACTCAGTGTAGCTGCTTGTCCCGAACAGCAAAACTCTTTAGGATGCAGGCACGATTACACATAGAAAAAAAGCATGTAAGGGGTTGCTGCTTCTGCTGTTATTAAGCTGTATGTGCAACAGGCTTTAAATCCGGGTGCTGCTGCTAGACATCTGGCAAGATGAAAAAGGGTGTTTAGTCCCAATTGACTTATCATAGACTGTGTGACATAAAAAATTGCTGAGAAATGCAGAGTAGACAAGGAAACACTGGAGGAAATATGCAAACTCTGCCAGCCCCACTTCTGGCCCCAGGGAAATTGTGGAGAACCCATCTCAGTGGATAGAAAGGCATGTGTAACATTATGTAAACTAGCTACTGGCACTTTCTAGAGACCCACGCGGAACATATTAGGGGTGTCACATGCATCATTCTCTTAAATATTATATCAGTTTTTAAATGCAATGTTGCTACATGCAAGGGATCACATCTGATTCCCATGCACCCCACAGACGCGAGCAAGAACCATGCAGGAATTCTTTGCAGTAGCACACTTCTCTGGAGTGTTATGGCCATAGATTACACATACATAGAAATAAAAGCCCAGCCCAATGAACAGGGAAGGAGGTACATGAACATAAATGTTTCCACTGTATAAGTTGTCAGGTTGTCTGTTATACCCAAGGGATCATCTACAACTTCTGTGCAGGGAATCCAGACAGTTTCCAAAACACCCACATGTGGCACACTTGTGAGCTGTACATCAGGTTTACTAGGAGTGACATTCCTCAAAGGCATCTAGTGTGGGATGCCAGTTATGCACAAGAGTCCAGGTCATGACACCCATGAGGAATCCACACAACCCCACTGAGCAAGGATACAATGCAGTCCATGCTCAAACTAGGAATATCATAGAACATGTGTTTGTACTGCTCAAATAAAGGCTCTAGTGTCCAAACACATCAGAAGGACCACTGCAGTATGACCCAGGTACCTCTGAAATAACTATAGTCTGTACCATGTTCCACAATATAATTCTCAGGAAACTGCATAAACTAGGACAGCAAGGGGCAGGGTCACAGGTTCAAGGGCCACAGGCTGGGTCAGCAGCAGAACTAGCAGATACAGGTGAGGCATCTGAGTGAGACTCATCAGCTTTAGGTGGTGTTGGCAGACAAAAGTACATCCTGGATCTGGCTAAGATGCAGAGGATAGCACACCTAATAATTACCTAAGTCAAAGCCTAGGATCCTAAACACATGCATATAGGAATACCGTTGCCTGTCAAACTCCACAAACTTTAGTTATTCATGTAATGGGTGTTTTCTGATAGCATTAGACTGGGACAGCCCTCAATGAAACAATTGTTACTTGCAGCAGTGACAAGGTAAGTGTTGAACCTATAATGAAAATAAGGTTACATAGCAGTGGACTCTCATATGGAAATATATATATGCCCCTAAGCAGAGCATTTGTCTTGACTAGTACAGTTATGTCAGTAATATTTCCTATGTTTGATTTTTTTGCAATATACAGTTATGTATTCGAACCAATACTGTGCACCAAGCACTTCAATTAATACATGGAACAGGTCAATCATACCCTCATTTGTAGAACTGTACCAAGAAGCAAGACCTACTGCTAAACGATTACCTACAGCTTTCCTAGCTTAACTAATAATACTAACTGAAATACAATAAGTTTCAACAATTATATAAACAATCATTCAAAAATGTGTAGGAAAAAGAAATCAATACATTTTCTTCTGCAATATAGCAAGCTTGTGAGTAAGGAAAAGTTATCTGTCCACTGTATGCATCAGTCATCTATGCAACCTTGAGTCACAAAGGCATGCTCAAAAGGCAGGGTGCAGTCATCATGGTTTGCACAAGGGGTGGTAAGAGGGCAAGGCTGACACCAAATAATGTGCATGACTAACATGCACATATATTTATCAGCGTATACAGTGCTCAGGGCCAGTAACAACACATATATAGCACTCAATGGTACCATTGAGACAGCTTGCATGTGTGTGAGTTGGTATGGGCAAGTATTTCTTTTAAGTGTGTGTGTGTGTGTGTGTGTGTGTGTGTGTGTGTGTGTGTGTGTGTGTGTGTGTGTGTGTGTGTTTGCATGAATACAATGAAGCATTGTGCTAGCACTACATCCTGGAATCTCAGACAGGTGTGAGACATGCATGGTAGAGTAGTCAGTTCAGCATTATTGCACAGAACATAAGAACCAATTCTGCCAAGAGTTGCTTTGCTATGTCCATGGCCCTGGCTAGATGTCAGGATGCTACCTGAATGTGAGTGATGTCTGTTGGATGAGCTCTCCTCATTGCCATGTCTAAGATCACACCCCTTTAGCTTACCACGTCTGGATCTGGACATAGCAACCACTGACAGAGCAGTGGAAATAGTGTCACTACACGGTGGGATCTTGAATGGCCACATCTGCTAAAACCAGAAAATTTAGTCACTGTCTCTCCATGTGGATGCCCATTTTCTACCAGCAGATGTTCCTTCACAGACACTGCCTGATACAGTTTGTCATTAATCCTGTCCAAGGAGTTGCCCACATGGTTCAGGAAGTCACAAATGTCAGAATGCAGGACATAGTGGTACAGTGGTTCAGCAATTAACATTGTTGCCTCACACCAAGCTGTTCTCTGGTTCAATTCTCAGTTGTGGTGCATTTTCTGTGGAGTCTGCATGTTCTCCCGGCATTCATGTGAGCTTCCTCTGAGTGCTCCGGTTTCCTCTCATATTCCAAAGACATGCATTTGGAGCATTTCTTCCCAGGCCTCCACTGAAAATGGACTCTGTCCAGTCAGACTTTCCTGATAAACAAAGAGTAAGAAGGTCACACTGAAAAATCAGTCAGTAAAAACTAAATGAAAACTCCAGCCAAGCTAGAACTTCCAATGAGTGACCTCCCAAACCTCCTGAAACAGAGGCACATGGGATATATGCAAATGACCCTTATGAACATCAGGTGTTTCAGCTATATGGCAATTCTGATTGCCCGTGACTTTTACGTTGGAAGTTGTTTTAATGGACAGTTTCAGACCAATAAAGCCAAACCCCACTAGCTATGGATATGCATATTTCGACCTTGTTATGACCTCGTCAGCATAGCACAAGCAGAGTGTTTGACTAAGCATAAGAAACACGTAAAAGTCATGGGCAATCAGAATCGCCATATAGCAGAGACACCTGATGTTCATAAGGGTCATTTGCATATATCCCATGTGCCTCTGTTTCAGGAGGTTTGGGAGGTCACTCATTGGAAGTTCTAGCTTGGCTGGAGTTTTCGTTTAGTTTTTACTGATAAACAAATGTAAAAAAAAAAATAAAAAAATAAACAATTAGTACTCACATTACCCTGGTGAAACATGCGTTTGCCTCATCTATGACCCAACCCATACTTCTGGTGGCACCTAATGACACATCAGCATCAGGAGTCGGATGGACAGCAGGCCTCCTCAGAGGATCTTTACCAAGCATCCTGTGTGGCACCTTAACCTCACAATGGCTATGGGGAAACCAATCAGCTCTGCAATCAGAGTGACTACACTATATTGATCAACTTTGTCATCCTCAGCTTGTCCTATATCAGAGGTTTCCATGTCATGGGTATGCACAGGCATACTGACTGTTTCCAAAATATGGGCAAGAGATGTGACAGCCACAAGCTTAGTTTCAGAGTGATCTTCTGCACCCCTGAGCTGTGCCTATTCTTTGCCACCACCACCATCTTCATCACAAATTAATGATAATCTGACATCAGGTGATAGGAGTTCCACAGTGCAAGGGTCAGGATCACAAATAATAACAAGCAAAAACACAGATATAATTGATTAAGATCTTTTCTTAAATGAAAGTTATAGTAAACTAGAATAGATGCTAAAGAAACACAAATTTTACTCTCAGTTAGACCTGAATCTACCTTATATACAGAAATAGCAATAACCAAAGGTGTGGTCATCATGTGCAGGAGGTCTTGCAGCCTGCAATCTAGATATATGTGCATGTAAGGAAATGAAAAGAAAGTAGGCTGAAAAATATCACACTGTAACTGAAACAATAAACATTGAGTAATCCCCTTTACATGTGCAGATTAAAAATGTTATAATAGAAAAATATATTGCCTTTGAAATCCCCCCAACACCCTCATCTATCTCTCTATTACTGTGTCATCTGAATAACACCTATCACTCTACATATGTCAAACATATAAGATATAAGCACGTAAATATGTAACAATTACACTTGTAGTTTGCATATCTGAAAGTTCTGCTTGAGACACTCTGGGCGTGTCATCAACATCAGCACCGACATCAAGGATTCTGTGTGAACCCTCTGACAAGCTATCTAGATCTCTAACATTGAACAGGAACTCCTCTATTTCAGTTAATGATGGTTCTGTAGCAGGATCACCTCCCATAGCCCCTGTTCACAGGCAACAGAAGCCACTCTATTGAAGGCAGAGGTTATCATATCATTTACCCTGTGCCGTATCGAGGAATACCTTCTCCGATGCCCTCCAACAGCATTGATGTATTTGACCATCTGCTGTTATATTCTCTCTCAGACAGATCTGCATTACTGAACGGTGGTTTGCGGGGTACAGATTTCTTCTGGGATGCCATATTCCTGTACGAGATGAAACAGAAAACAGGCAAACATTAAATATATATAATGCACAGACAGGATGGCAGCAAACTCAGTTATGTATTGATGTATGCATCCATCATGCACACAACAGTTTAAAAGGTGATGCTTCTTATGATTACACACAAGTTAGGACAGCCCCCCCCCCCCCAAAAAAAAAATAAATAAATAAAATAGCAACAAAATATAACAGTTCTGAAATACAGAGAACATGTTTGTGTAACTGTGTAATACATCACAGTAAAAACAACAGTGCCTTTTCCAGTGCTGTGGAGGCCAGTCAGGTAGATATTACAAGCATAACACATTTCTTTGTGATAACACATGCAAAAATACCTGAACTTGCTACTAGTTATACTACACTCATCTGCAAAAACTGTTCAAATTAAAATAAAATGAAGCCTACTAAATATAGTTCAGGTCATATTCTGTAGCAAACATTTTGTAATGTAGACATAATTGATATACATGGGCTATGCCTACAGTAAAAGATAAAGAAAATGCAGAAAGATAAGTAAACGGTTTGTATTGGGCATAGCAAATCACCCTTAATATTACAATAAAAGTATTATGTAAGAAATAGTAACACATCTTGACAAGAATACAGTGTAGAAACCAGATAATTCTCCACAAATTGTGTATATTTAGCAGTATCAAACTGTCTGGATCCAAAAAGTTTCCTTACTACAATACAAGTGCATTAGCTACACAATTACCTTTATATAGTCCAGAGTAGTCCTGTGAGCACTATGAGTATGCAAATGCGATAGTAAATCGTTAGCATTCCTGAATCTCACAATTGGCACTAAGTGCAGGGAAGGTACGCATGGTATAAGGAGCTAGACAATTTCATGCACATGCCCTGTTAATACAAGGCTGTGCACTGAGAAGTGTTACCTGCAAATGACTTACAGGTGTCTATGATGACTACAGGAACAACTAGTCTTGCTTCACAGTGTCCCGTCTTTGATGCACACTTACAAAGGATATGTCAGGGAGAAGAGACTTATCAAAAACTCTGAAATTATATTAACTGAGTTAGGAGAGCAACATTCCTAATATAAAAATGCTGTTTTAATCAACACAGTCACTGCCTCTTACTAAGAAATATTGTACATAATCAAGGGAGTATACTAAGCATTGGTACAGATAATATACACAATAAAACATGATATAGCATTGCTCTTAGGAAAACATGGAAAAGGCAACAAGGCACCAAAAAGAAAGAGAGTAATACACCTGCAGTGTTTGCACTCGTTGTGTAACATTGTGCAAGTGCATGGGTGTTCTAACTATTAGCAATATCCAATCATCCAGAGATTTACTTGCAAATGAGAAAGGACAACTTTCATAACTTGGTTCTGTTGCACTTTCAGTGTGACTTGATACAATGTCACATTTCACATTTTAAGTACATCTAAACACTTTTTCACCTTGCTAATATATGCCTTTGTCTGTGGCATATATGAGAATTAATCTTAAATGATTGTTATTTATACCCTTGTTTGAGGTTTCAAAGCTATGCCAGTTCCTTTTGCAAGATAAAGTTGATTAAACAGCAGAAATCTGCATCCACAATACTTGTTTGAAAATGTGCCTTTTTTCCATGATTGAAGGTCAAAACTGACAAATTTAATTTATTATGGCATTAAGAAAACAACTGAGATTAGCACTTTTGTTTTTCCTCAGCAATTTGGATAGTTCTGATTGAAGAAATTCAAGTTGTCAGACACCTATCTCTGTGCCACAATGTCTACATGTATTAAGCTTAAAAAAACAATACAGGTGATGCAGAGTTTGAAACCTCTTCATAAATCATTTTACTTAGGAAGGTCATAATAAATCTTTGCACACATTTTGATGTATACATTTGTTGAGGTGGGAAACCCAAGTAAGATCAGTATTGACTAAAAGTGACAGACAGATATGTCATTTAAAATTATGTCAATATTAATTGTATGTGTTGTGTGAAAAATTTAAGCATTTCTGCTGTTACCTGTCCCTTTTTCTGTTCTCATGGCATTACTCACTAAACTAGGTATAAATCCCTATGTCACAAGATGGGTTGCCAACTGGCTCACTGACAGAACCCACACTGTGAAAGTAGCAGACTCTAAATCCAACTTGAGACCAGTGACAAGTGGAGTACCACAGGGTTCAGTCCTAGGTCCTCTACTGTTTGGTATCTACTTCTCTGAAGTACAGGCTAACACAGAAGGTTTTTGGCTAACAAAGTTTGCAGATTAATGCAAACTAGGAGCCATAATCAAAGCTCCTAACGATTTTGACAGCTTAAAAAAGGGCCTAAGTGAGACAGATGCCTGGTGTCAAAGCCATGACCTTAAGCTTAATGCCTAAAAGTGCATTGTCATCCCTTTTGGTAAAAACTCTGTACCCATGAACTACCACATAGGCGGTAGTCTACTTAATACCGAAAGTGTGATAAGAGACCTTGGGACACAGGTGGACAGTAGTCTCTCCTTTGATAATCACATTGCCACAGTAGTCAGGAAATCCTTCTATGTGGCACACCTCATCACAAAAGGGTTCTAATCCAGGAAAAAAGAGGTCATTGTTCCCCTCTACTCATCACTCATTAGACCCATTATAGAGTACAATGCCCCTTTTGGTATGTACCTCACAAGACATCTACAAAAACTGGAAAGGCCACAGAAATACCTTACAAAGAGGATTACTGGCCTCAAACAGATGCCCTATGCAAATCGTCTCAAAAAACTCCAGCTTTACTCTGCCGCATATTACCTACTCAGAGGCGATCTCTGCCTAACATACAAAGCAATGTCAAACCCAGAGCTGCTGGACATGCTCCACTTAAAGAAATCCCAATCCCTCCAAGCTACACACTCTAGGGACCTAAATCTTGTCACCACAATAAGCAGAACATGCTGGAGGGATAGATTCCTGTCCCAGAGACTTCCCATACTCTGGAACAAACTACCTATCTATATCAAACAAAGCTCCTCATTAGCACTCTTCAAGAAAAATCTTGATGACTTGATGGGAGATAGGAAATTCACCCCGGATCACTTCTGTGGCTTTGCTTGACAGGGGCATAGGAAAACAATTTTCTTGGGTGGCATAAGCCAGGGTACCATTTGGCTAGGCTTATATAGACCCTAGGGCCAATAGCCTAGTACCTACATATGAACCTATTACCTAAAGTCCTGATATTGTGAGATATACATGGTAGTAGTGATGTGATAAGGAGATGTGAGGAGGCTAAATATGGCAGTGTAATGCAGTAGTAGCTCTGTTCATTTCTATATCTATATACATATATATATATATATATATATATATATATATATATATATATATATATATATACATATATGGATCCTGTACACAACGCCGCCATTCCAGAATGCCGACAACCATATGGCCGACACCATATGATCGACATTCAGAATGCTGACATTGTGAGAGGTCCATAGAAAAGGAAAATAAAATTTCCTTTCAACTATGCCCCCCTGCACCCACCATGGGGGGCTCTGCCCCCCACACCCCCCATAACTTTAATATACCAACTCCCAGATCGCACTATTCCATTCCACACTATAGTGAGATGCCGGTTCTGCATTGTCGGCATTCTGAATGTCGACCATATGGTGTCGGCATTCTGGAATGTCGGCAAACTGAAGGGGACTCATATACATATATAAATATACTGTGATTCATTTCATGTCCTTTCAAATTGTTATCCAAAACAATTTTTGTGAATGCTTTTGATAAACATTGCCTTCTGTATTTGCATGCTGCTTGGCAGTACACAATGAACTTGGATGGCTTATGGAAACAAGTAAAAATTTAGTTTAGGCTGCCTTATCTAGTGCAAAATACCCTTGCACCATTGAGTGGATAGTACTCGGTGAAGAAAATATACCTTCCAGGTAATTTTCTCTGTGGCAAAATGGGTAAGTGCAATGACCCTGAAGAAAAAGGACAGTTGATCCATGGTGCAAATCCTCTTTACTTATAATTTTGCAGAAGGTGGTCTGAATGCATATTTAATCAAATTTTGTGATAACATTGTTTTGTTTTTGCTTAAAAATCAGCTATTGCCACTATTGTTAACATCATAGGAGCTATTGTCTGTCATTAACTACAAGTCCAATAATGTGTTTCAGAAAATACATTTCTGATGTCACAAGGTAATGTAAGAAGGATGAATGTGTCACTTGAATGAAATTCGTGTTATGGTCATTGCTACATATACCCATTGATTACATTTACTATCAATTTTTTTTTCTATTATATACTTTTTTTTTTCTAATGCGTTTTCCATTTGCTCTCGTCTTGGTAGCACACAAACATGGTTCACTGTGTCAGTATAAAACGTTAGAAATTTAGTTCTGGCTGCCTTATGTCATGTAAATATGCCTGGCAGCAGTATGTGGCTGTCTGTACTCTGAATAGTTGTCAGTGAAGAAATTACACCTGTCATGTAACTTTCTTTGCAGTGCAAGGTGTAAATAAAGTGAATTGAGAAAACTAAGGTTTGTTCGAATCCTCTTTAGAGATCACATTTCAATTATTCTAAATATGATTTTTTTTTATAATTTTTTTAAATCTGTATTTACTCTCTGCTTTACAGCACACTATCACGGTTCACTACCTAAGAAAAAAGATGAAAGACAGCACTAGGTAGAGAAATTTCAGTTGTCACATACATCTCATTGTGGTACAACATATAAGTACTGTGAACTTAGAGAAACACAGCAGTTAGTGCCAGGTTCAAATCCAATAAAGTAATAATTTTAAAGAGGGGGTCTGAATACATATGTATGAACAGTTTATGATATCATTGCATTGCTGTCTGAAAATCAACTATTATCATTCTTACTAACAACTTATGAGCTGTTATATGTCTCCTTTAACATTATTTGGCAGTACATACAGTCCTGATAATGTGTGCCAGAAATTAAAGTTCTGATGTGTCAAGGAGAAGTGAGAAGAATGAATGTGCCACTGTAATGTACTTCTTCCAATGGAGAGTGCTAGGCATATCCTCTGCTTGAATTAAGTTTTTCTTTCAGCTTAGTATTTCTTCTATTTTTTTAATTTATTTATTGTTTCCCTAATACCTTTTGCATTTGCTCTACTTGACAATGCATAAACATGGTTCACTGCCTATGGGAAAAAGTAAACAATTTAGTATAGGCTGCCTTATGTAGAGTAACCTCGCCAGGAAACGCTGCACTTTCCTCAGCACTCTGGAAAGTACTGATTGGAGAAATTCCACCTGTCCCATATTTATCACCATGGTACAAGATGTAAGTGCACAGAGTTTAGATAAAAAAACACAGGTGATTAAGTAAAAAATAAAGACAAATGATAATGTTCTTCTTTTGGCTGCTCCCATTAGGGGTCGCCACAGCAGATCATCTGTTTCCATTTCTTCCTGTCCTCTGCATCTTGTTCTGTCATACCAACCACCTGCATGTCCTCTCTCACCACATCCATAAACCTTATCTTAGACCTTCCTCTTTTCCTGTTAGCTGGCAGCTTCATCCTTATCATCTTTTCCCAATATACTTTGCATCCCTCCTCAGCACATTTCCAAACCAATGTAATCTTGCCTCTCTGGCTTTGTCTCCAAACCTTCCAACCTGGGCTGACCCTCTAATATACTTATTCCTAATTCTGTCCACCCTCATCACACCCAGTGCAAATCTTAACATTTTTAACTCTGCCATGTCCAGCTCTGACACCTGCCTTTTTGTCAATCCCACTGTCTCCAACCCATATAACATAGCTGGTCTCACTACCCTCTTGTAGACCTTCCCTTTCACTCTTACTGGTACTCATCTGTCACAAATCACTCTTGACACTCTTCTCCTCCCACTCCATCCTGCCTTTACTCTCTTCTTCACCTCTCTTCCACACTCACCATTACTCTGAACTGTTGATTCCAAGTACTTAAACTCATTCACCTTCACCACCTCTACTCTCTGCATCCTCACCATTCCTATATCCTCCCTCTCATTCACACACATATATTCTGTCTTAGTCCTGCTGACCTTCATTTCTCTTCTCTCTAGTGCATATCTCCACCTCTCCAGGGTCTCCTCAACCTGGTCCCTACTCTCACTACAGATCACAATGTCATCTGCAAACATCATAGTCCACGGGGACTCCTGTCTGATCTCATCTGTCAACCTGTCCATCACCATTGTAAATAAGAAAGGGCTCAGAGCTGATCCTTGATGCAATCCCCCCTCCACCTTAAACGCATCCATCACTCCCACCGCAGACCTGACCGCTGTCACCCTACCCTCATACATATCCTATACCACTCTTACATACTTCTCTGACACTCCCGAGTTCCTCATGCAATACCACAACTCCTCTCTAGGCACGCTGTCATATGATTTTTCTAAGTCCACAAAGACACAATGCAACTCCTTCTTACCTTTTCTGCACTTCTCCATCAACACTCTCAGAGCAAACATCGCATCTGTAGTGCTCTTTCCTGCATGACATGTTTATTGCAAACAATGTATCAGTATGTGAAGGCTGCCAGCCTAGGTAGATAGAATTTTGTAGATAATTCTTTGTCATTGTAAATATTAATATACTCCACAGGCTTGTTTTTACAAATGTAAGAAAACTAAATGCAAGAAATCTGTGTTATATGCTGAACTTCAAAAATGTAACAACAGTGCACCCTGTCGGAAGAAAGCTGTTAAGTAAAGAATTACAGCTGTGTTTGACCTCAAGCTCAGAGACAGGATGCCTGGACTAGCAAATTCTTTCTATCGTTATTAAGACCATGATAATTACTAGAGTTTACATGTAAAAGTGTTTTTTATTGCTGTGGCTTCCTGGCCAGGTACAGCTTACAATAAAATGTAAATTTTGAGTTTCTGTTATCCTGGGAACTAAAGGAGAAGTGATAAAAAGTATGTAATGTGAAATGAGTCAGCAGTACTGTGTATTGTCAATATAAGAATTTATCAGAGAGAATGATAGAGCATTTTGTATCTTGATCAAGATCTGACAACTCACCAGCACTTGCTTGCTCTGTATGTAAGTGGTATTTAGAACAGTGATTTCTCTTAGAGTTAGATAGGAATTTACCCAGATTAGTCTAGCTGTTTTCTACATTTATGTCAGACTATCCTACAATATTGTTTTAAAGTTTCCTGTGATTTTGTGAACTCTTGATTAGCACTGTGTTAAGCTGAGGAAATTTGTCTTGCGTTTTTATTATTTATTATTAAATATTTTAAATCTTCCAACTGTGGCTATTTTGTGGAGAGATAATTTAAGTTCTAGAGTACTTGCAGGTATTTTGTGATTCTGTCCAAGCTACTCCAATAGTCGTGCTGTTCGTCACACTTACTATTTGGATAACAGTAACATTACACAGTGAAATTGGTCACACTTTGCAAAGGGCCTTATAGTAGCTGATAATAGTGGTTGATGGCAGTCAGTACTATCTTATAGTCTGGGCAGAAAGGAGGCATAGCTGGAGAACTTGTGCCAGCCTTCCCCAGGAGTGTCTGTGTGTTTGTATCTAAATAAAATCTTAAAGTGTGTGTGTGTGTGTGTGTGTGTGTGTGTGTGTGTGTGTGTGTGTGTGTGTGTGTGTGTGTGTGTGTGTGTGTGTCAGCTACTTGGGCAGGGACTCGAAGCACTGGTTGGAGAGAGAGGATGCTGGAAGTTTTAGCTTGACCACTAGGCTGAGATCTGGTCCCTATAGCTGTACCAGTGGGGAGTCTTATTGGGAATCTGGAGAGAAAGGGAGAAACCAGCCCCAGACTGATTGTGATCTATGTGTGTTCTTAAGGGAAATTGTACTTTATGGTCTGTGTACATGTTATCTCCCCAATGTGCACGCCCCTCACTGGTGCTAGTGTTGAGGATTGAGGCTCCTTGATTACTGAGCCAGTCCGTGGGCGTCACACAGTAATACCTGCAGAACTAAAGTTTTCTAATTAGCATATATCACTAATGCTTCACATATCAAGCTAATGTGTGTACAATGTCTTAAACATGACAATGATATTTAATTTAAAATGTACTTGAATATGTATTTTGGGTGCAATACTTTTGTTAAAATCATTATGACTCATCACGTATGTTTACTATGTATTTAGGACATTTATGTCTTGTGAAGTATGTATGCCGCATACCCCAACATGCATTACTCAGCTCATTCGACTGCATCCATCAGATATATATGTACAAACAGCGACGCTGATGTTTACATGCAAATGCATTCCTATGACTCATTAAAATCACACATATACAGTCCTCTCTAAAGTGTATCTTCATTCATTCTGAAATTATTATATCCCTAATTAGAATGATTAAAAGGTAGTTCTGTGACAATGTCAATTAATAAACCAAGTTTAAGTTTTTACATTCTTTATCCCATGTTGGGCTTGATTCCCAACTGGTGCAACAATATTTTAACATTGTGTAAGCCCCAATATCACAATATGTCACATTTCATCCTCCTTTTCCTTTCAAACTGCAAGGGTTAAAAGCCATGCCATTAAGAATGTCATTGTAGAACATTAGAACCTGTGTCAGTACATTGAGTATCTCACATGGCAAAGCTAAATGCTATGTTTCATATCTTTATTACTATTTGAAGTTAGTAGTGGCAGTGTGTCTGCCAAGGAATCCATGTGCTTGCACTTGTGCAAATGCAGTTGTCAAGACTGTGGATCTTTGTGCCCAAGCAGTTACATGTGAGATCTGAATTGGGTACCGATTCAGGCATATCATGTTAGATTGACTTTTGCAGACATGGCTGGCAATGAAGAGTATGGTGCTAATTATAGTGCACAAAGGTGGGCTGTTCAGGAGTCAAGTATATTTGTGGCACTCCTCATTAAGTGCTATAGCCAAATGTAGCTACAGGGGGGTTATACAGGGTCTCAGGTATTAGCTTAGGGGAGGCTGTCTCCAGTGCAACTGGCATTCCATTTACTGAGAAACAATGTCGCCACCACTATAGACAATTTAAAAAGCACAAGCAGGACTTCCTAAGCCAACGGGGGCTGAATTTAGGACTGCAGATATCCCTCAATTAGGTAAGTATACTTAACTAATATCTGCCTAGGATATGCTATTGTTTATCCAGCTAGCTAATGCAGTTACTTATTATGCTTTCATATAGATTTATTTTCTTTAGCACTGTACAGATGCAGAGGAAATACCTGCAAACCATGAAGTGCACCAGAAGAGATGAACTAATCTCAGACAAGCATTTGGTTAAGTATGACTTAGGCTCAAATTCAAGCCAGAAAATGATTATTAATCCATCAGTCAGTAGCATCTTGAGCAGCACACCTCAACCTTTATATCAAGCATGTGTGCCGCTGCTTGCACTAGGCAAGGATAATACCAGCAGCATTTAATGTTAACATCAGTAATATGTCAAAAACAATTCAAATATGATACTTGCAATTATTTCATCTGAATGCATACATTCCATCAATCCAAGGGTAATAAATATGACCCTTACTTATATCTTGGCAGTGAGATTTATCACTTTTCTGACACTGATTTCCTAACATCATTTTTGGATGTGGCAAAAATCTACAATACTAAATTATTATAATTGTTTATGTATTGCCCTGAAAATTGTATTTAATAAATAAATTAATGTGAAATGCCATGCATCTAATTATCTTTTTTCTCTCCCCAACCAATCTCTCTTTTTTCTTTCTTTTTTGTGTGTGTGTGTTATAATTTATTAACTTTCATCAGTTTTCATACTGTGCTGCTCAAAACAAAATGGGCAACTGCACAGAGACATTGACCAACCATCGTGGCTCCACCCACCATAGCTCTATAGATGGTACTAGAGGCACCCAGCCCTTCAGTTTCATAACCTGTCAGAATAGTCTCCACTACCCCTGCTTTACCTGCTCCACCTGACTCATGCAGCCTTGCCCCGGCTGCTGATGCAGTGGTATACTTCAGGTGCAATACCGGTGGAGGTTGCAATTTTGTTACTTGGCAGGAGCTTATAGGCTGGTGGATGATGTCATATAGAGGTGCCTTGGTACATATATCAGCAGGGTTGAAATGGTCCTGTTTAAGATTGCTAAAACAATGACATATGCATCACTGACTTAGGGAGCTGATACAGGAGACACTGATGACAGTTCTGAGTGTGAGGACTAGATTCTCACTGTCGTCGAGCTGGATGTAGGTGTGCCTCTGATGTCCCCTACCTATCCCCAATCAAGGTGCCCCCCAAGCTTTTATCTCCATCAGCATCTTTGTATGTCTTATATGCCCTGTATATTTGTGTGTGCTTCCTTACCTACCTTATCTGCCTGACCCTCTAATTCCTACCCATCTTTCCCAACATTCCTCTCTCTCCCCAAATAAATAAATAAATAAATAAATAAATAAAAAAGGACACATCTCCCCCATGCAAAAAAGCATGTCGTATACATAGTTCTCCACTTTGCTTATATGTTATCTTGGTACACTTGATTTGGTCCAGTTGGCCATACAGCAATACTCTATTGTTGTCAACCGTCACTGGTGTGGTGACTCTGCAAAGCCATGATATTGTGTGCAGAATTGTACATTTATGTTGTGAACAACTGGACAGCTATGGTGCTCTCCCACCACTCTCTGCAAATTCCTTTATTCTTTCTCATGTCCTACCTTCAGTTTGCCAGCCCCATTTTCACCACTTTGCTATACGCCACTTTTTCACATGTTTAAGCTGGTCAAACAATAGATTCACATACAACATACATCCTCAGAAATACCCCATGGAAAAAGCTTCACTTTATATCCTTGGCATTTGTGCAGAGGTTGACATAACACAGCAATGCTAAATTACAGTGAATGTTGTTTACATCCTTATCACAAAAACTGATGATTTCCATTTAATCTGCAGTAGCCTGGTTACTTTCACACAAATGTGCTTAAATCCTTTGATCTATAGGAATACAGAGTAAAGGCAGACTAAACACAGTACTGGAAACAGTTAAGGCAGCAGTTGTTAGGTTGCTGGATGTAATAAAGTAGGAGTTTCTATGTGCCATGTTGAGATAATTACCCTGTGTGTAGACTGATGTTTTTCTATAGTGCCATGGGTTCATTTACTGCTATAGGTCAATTTATTAATTCATGAATTTTAGATTACTTTCATATATTTAACTGCAAATATCTGTACTTCTATCCACATACAACATTTCAGTAACATACCATTTGAATAGTGCAGCAAGACATCTTTGGCAAAAACTTTGCAGCACTAACACAGAAAGTTCTAAAGCCAACATTATCCTGATTGTATCTTCACATTTATTGCACTCTCCTTATTTGTCCCTTTGGCAAGCACTTTATTGTGCACAGCATGACATATTAATAATGATCTAATAAGTGAGACTAACAGACCATGGAGAAGTTCCTACATGTCCCACAAAACATATTCATAGGTTCATTAGTAAGTACTGTGCCAGTTGCCTTTGCAGTCCATTTTAAGTCTAGCCAATTTCTCTTCAAAGGTAAGAATTAAACCCAATACCTTGTATCTTGTATACATGAGGTGAACACCTTAGCTATCATGCCAACCCCTCAACCACCAATATTGTTGCTATTTCCTCTCTGCACGTGTCTCTGTCTCTCTCTATTCACACTTTCTTCTTCAGTAATTTGTCACTATGCCGCAATTGCAGTCTTTACATTTTATGAAGTAGTTAATTCCTTTATGGTGTGAGGAGATAATGCTAACATATAACAATGATTTTTTCACTACTTTCAAGGGTTCTAATCCAGCCATTTGCTAAGTGTTAGTGGCTGCTGTTTTGTACACTATTTTATGTGTACCTGTTGGTTACATATGCTATGAACCACCGTTATCCTTCTTTTGTCACATGCTATTTTATCTCTGCCACCATTTCATCCTTTT
Source organism: Protopterus annectens (assembly GCF_019279795.1). Taxonomy (NCBI): domain Eukaryota; kingdom Metazoa; phylum Chordata; order Ceratodontiformes; family Protopteridae; genus Protopterus; species Protopterus annectens. The sequence continues at coordinate 1,939,332,201 of NC_056729.1, read as the reverse complement.
ATGTATCCTCTCTTTGCTTTAGCATTATTCTTCCACCTCTGCATTTGTGCAATGTCTGGCAAGCCTGGCAACAAATGCTACTAAGGCTAAATGGAGGTACACAGTCTGTGGCAATAGCTCGTGATTTTATTGCCTTCATCTGCATTACTATGTTATATATTGTGCACTTGTGCTTGGCTATGTTTATTCAGTTTAATGTACTTTTCAACAAGCTGAAGAGTTGGATGTACAGATTACAGTGGTCAGCAGGGTAATGACAAAGACTACATACATTCACATTTGCTGATATCTGCTGTGACATGTTAAATATCAGAAGTATGACCTCCTACATGGTGTACTTAGATAATACTCAGTTATAAATCTTTTCCTTGGAGTAGTCTGTACTATTACTGTATTAATGTGCCTGCTCCCTGTTGTGAAGCTTGTCTTTTACAGATCATTGTGTAAAAGTTGGAAAAAAGCAACATAGAATATTGCTAATTTCCATTCTGAGTTCAACACTTTAAGATATGGTTATGCTTGCACCAATAGATTGCCATTGGCCATGCAATGTAGCTTGGCAGTCTTGCTCTCAAAGATCACAATAAAAAATAAAAGAAAAAAAATCAAATAATTATTGGTTTAGTTTGCACGACATTTGCATGTCTGTATTAATTTTGTCAACAGGTCATCTTGATTTCAAAGTGATGTTAACTCAATTAATTTAGTTGTTTAATGTATGTCTGCTCTCCAATGGTTATACTTGCAAATGTGTTACAATTTTGGTTAATCTATTCACATATAATCCATCACTGTTATTGTGCAGTGCATTGTCCTATGTAGGAGTTATCTATTTGTCTTGTCAATGCACATTGTGCAAGTATGAGACAAGATGACTGTGCAATCATCACGGCATGAAGTGGCTACAAGTCTGATTGATAATACCGTGGTTTACAACTGTCAATTTTTTTTTGCAGTCTCATGCTGTGACACAGGTACATGTCCCTCATAGTGACACAATTTTCATAAAGAACACAATTTTCATAAAGCACGGTATCTAAGTCTTAGTAGAGAAGTCTGTAATTATGTGGGATAATCATATTGCTGTATTGCTGTTAGGTTGTCCTGTACACACATATGCATTTGTTCCAGAACCTGTGATGCACTGTGCCATTTATTGCAAACAGTTGATTTTCAACAACTACAAGTGTGCTTTTCACCTCTTTATGTTTAGACTTTCCAGTGACACTTGCAAGTAATACTGTGCTCTCTAGATTGTGTAACCTAGATAGGTAGGAGGTTTAATCCTCAACATGGGAAACGTGTGTACAATGCTGGGTGCTGTATCCCCTTCCTGTGAGGAGAATATTTAACTTTGCATGCAGCTCCCTTATCCCCCTTTTTAAAGAAACATCCTCTCTGAAATGCACTGAGGTAGTCATCTGGTCAAAAGTCCACTCTCTTCCCTTACCAGTCAGACTTGTCCTGTGATGCTTGTAAGTAATACTGTGCTCTTTAGATTGTATAACTAGATGGGCAGGAGGTCCAAAGTTCAATGTGAGGAGCTTGAGAGCATGTGTGTATGTGGGGGGTATAAAATCAGGTGAGTATGCCCTTCGACACAGTTGTGCTGAATCAACTTCTCTTCTAGAAAATGTTTTTAAACTGCTGGATGTCTCCATCATCCCCTTATCCCACGTTTCACAACCCCATCTTATGTGCAACACACTGATATGGTCATTCTTTCTAAAGTGCACACACACTTTAAAAGTCAGACTTCTCCTGTGGCACTTGTGTTTCTTAAACTATTCATTAGAATGTGTAAATAGATAGGTAGGAGGTTCAAATACAGTAATGATTGATGTCTATTAATTCAGGATTGGATTACATACATTTGCAGTGGCAAGATTTATCACCCAAGATGGCTGTATGAGTCATTTTACCACACACAACTTTGGCAATGCACTACTGATGGCATCCCTTCATAGAAATTGTATGCCTCACGTGTATTCAGTGTTCTTCTGGGGTGCTGGCTGCTGATAATGTGCTATATAGATTGTGTAACTAGATAAGTAGATGTTTTGAATGCAAATATTCAATATAACTTTTGCTGAATTAGACAGAGGTCAAATATTAATACAGTTGTGTTTGCAATTATGTATGCTTTAAGATGAACATTTCTGATACCTTATATGTAGCATGGCTTTGGAATTATTAATGCAAATATGAGCAAGCAATATTTGATGTCTAGAGGCAGCAATAGGAGTTCACTGCAGAAACGCCTGGACATACACTCAGCTGTAATGAGCTAACTGCCTAGGTGTTAAGTTTTATGGTTCTATTTACGGTCACTATGGTCACTAGTGGTATTAGTTTCTGGTCATACGTCCTTTTCTGAGTATGTATGTTAGCCTAGTAATGCATGGATACATTTTATATTGATGATATTTTAGGGTTACATATTATTTTGAAGGTATTTTAGGGAAACATTTTATTTTGATGGTACTTTATGGATGCATTTTCTTTTTATGATATTTTAGCAACATATTTTATTTTGATGTCATTTCAGGGACACAGTACATTTTGATGGTATTTTAAGGATATATTATATTTTGATGGTATTTTAGGGTACATTTTTTGTAGGTGTTTTTGGAGATTTGTCTAATAACGGGCTACTACACTTGCATCACTGGCTAGAAGAATTGTTGATTAGCTCATGGACATTGAAAGCAAAAGGTTCTTTTTTTTCTGGGCTTCACCTGTAAAGGATAAGAGAATTAATGGATGTTTGGAGTATCTCAGCCTCCTTGTGGAGTAGTTTTTTCACTAAGTGAGGTGGGGATCCTATGAATAACATTTTTTACTGTAAATTTGTAATTATGAGGTGCAGCAGAGACTAATTGTCAGAATAAAAGAGTTTAGACTTTTTTGACCAGCAGGTTAAACAAAGACTGAAAAGTAACATTACAACATGAATAAAGTAAAGTAAAATTACATTTAACTTGAATCTGCATGCCTTTGCTAGTAGCCAGATTCTGTACTGATCTCAGGGTACCATGTATGTGAAAAGGTGGCATGTTCATCCCATATCCATTTTCGAATACTCAAATGTTTTAACAGTTTCATAAAGGTGTGCTATTTTACAGGTAGAATAACAGTCATTATGTAAAATATGCAGACAATTATAAGACCAATCTTATTAACAAAAAGAGAACTTGAAATGGGCAAAATGCAGTTAGACAACATTATGTGTTATTAAAGCAGCAGAGACAGAAATATTTTTTTGTTAGATTTTTTTTTTTTTATGGAATAGAAGGCGTTGGGATTGAAATGGATGCTAAATGTCTTTGGGCATAATAAAAGTGTTTGATTCAGCTCAGAAGTCTTTTTTTATTAAGCATTAAAGAGCAGGAGATTTGTTAATAAGTTTGAGTTTCTATACAAGCAATGTACAGTAAACCTGCAATACTCAGCTTATGATTATAACCAGTTCTAACAAAAACACTAACAGTCAATTCACTATCTACTCCACAAATGCTACTCCAATTGCTCCAGTGGCACAGGCTAAGCTATTGGGAATAACCATAGACTCCCACCTAAAATTTGATAGTCATCTGAACTTAACTATTAAAAAAGTACATGCCAAACTGGGGTCACTCTACCGTATCAAACCACTTCTTACCAACAACACAAAATCAGCCATTGCTCGCTCCCAACTTCTATCCACCCTACTCTATGCATCTCCCATTCTGACTAATCTCAACAAAACTGAACTAAGCAAAATGGAAGCTTGCTATAACAGAATTGCCCGCTTTGCTGCAAATTGCTCATATAGAACTCATCACTGTACTGCTTTGAGACAGCTCCACTGGCTTCAACTGCCCAACCTCCTAACCTACAATCAGCTCTGCCTCTGTCATTCTATCTATTACCTCCCCAATAAGTGTCCTGCCCTCAAAAACCTAGAACAACATCACTCAGCCAAAAGGCCTCTTAGATCATCAAGCAAACTACTACTAGAAGTCACCAACAGCTACAATAGCTTTGGAGATGCACTATATAGTAGTTCGGTGGCTAAAAAATGGAACTCTGTCCCTACTAGCATTCAAAACACATCATCCAAAGCCTCCTTTAAAGACCTCATCAGGCAACATCTCAAGCAAAGTTGGCAGTGCCATGATTGCTCCCCAGGCTAGTGAAAGCGGATAGCATATACATACTAAATCTAGAGCAATTGATAATAGTTTTTCAATCTTACTCAGAAACACTGGCTAATCTACAATGTATGTACTGTACCTGTGTACTATGTATGTATTCTACCTACATTCCAAAGTTCAGCTGTACACCACAAATGTATTACTTACCTTTATTTTTAAAATTAATATTTTTTTGATTGTTCTTTCCACTGTAACTGTTTGTGCCGCATACCACTGTAAAAACATGTCTCTTGTAATTGTGTGTATACTGATTATGTCTAAATAACTAAATGTGTCTGTAATTTTTTCTTTGTGGAGCTTTTCTCCCCGGGCCTCTGCTGAAAAAGGGCCTTTTTGGCTCAGTCAGACACCCCCGGTTAACAAATGTAAAATAAAATAAAATAAATAAAATAAAAATAAATACATATCTATGTAAAATATATAATATCACCAAAAGCTAAAGTCGAGGAGTTTTAAGTTGCTCTTTGTTCTCACCCATACCGGTTATTATGATGTCACACAATATATGTGGGAATTATAGGGAAACTATTAAGAATAGAAAGGAATAACCATTTTGGTATGTATGCCATTGATATTTTGCTTAAGATTAGATTACAAGATTTTGATAGAGAGTGCCTAATGTTTTAACTAGAATATATAGATGGAGAATGTTTAATGTTTTACTGCTTTTAAATGTTATAATGGCCAATATCAAATAAATATTTGTAAGAGGTGATGAGGGCCTACACTGGGCAGGTGAGGGAAATACTGGGAAAATTAAAGAAGAAATAATCCCTGTATATTCACCTTTTGAAGTAATGAAAGATCTGGAAAATGCTACTGACAGAAACCAAAAAAACTGTTTTAAAAGTAAACCTCTGTTTAAGAAAGTAGATGCACGGTAAATAATATATTTGATAGAATAAATTCAGCAAGGACTTTAATAGTCAAAATGGTATCTACCTCCTGAGCCTTCTATCTGTTCATAATCATATGAGGTCCCTTAAAATGCAGAATTAAATAGAGACCTATATAAGCGAATTTAAGTACATAGATGAAGAGAATAAAGCTGATATGGTGAATGACTGAAATGCATAATCATTGAAACATGATCGATGCTGGCATTTTTAACAATGAACTTCTCAAAAACATCAAAGATCGCAAAATTTATGATCCATCAATCAAAACCTCACCATTAAACTCAGATATACTTGTCTCAATAGTGATGATATTACAGAAGAGATATGTTTACGTTATTTCTGAAGTATGAACATTTTCGGTAAAACCATTGAAGAGTTTGTAGATATAAAAAATAAATAGAAGCACTGTCACAATGAGCAACTGGGATTTCTCTTTAGATTTACATGTTTTATTCTAGTATTATGTTACACTTTTAAAATGATCCAAGATACAAATGTTTTAGAACTCAGCTAGGCATGAGTGCTGTATATTTTTGTAAGGTATACATCACCCAAATAGTGCCTCTTAGAGTCATTAATATATCGTACGAAGCTGTTCTCTTCTATTGTTTGCACCTCTGACGTTTCTGTGTAACAGTTACCGACCACTGACTGAGATTTTCATTATCAGGTCATTATTGTACTTTACAGCACATTTGTTCATTGGTGAATTAACATGCTGTTTTGCTTCACTTAGTAATTTGCTTGTTCATTATTTAAGGTATCAAAGTGTAACACACTCTAATTTATCATTTTTGTGTTTAGTTCATTATATTTATAACCAAGTTATCCGACAGAGGTTTCTGTTTCCTATAGTATAATAAACTAAAAGCTGTATATCTGGGGCTGTGCCTTAACACCTAAAATAATTGTACCACTATTATCTGCAAATTCAGTTGATGAAATTCAGCTGCTTTCTTAATTAACTAAACTTTTTCATGGATAATCATATCAAAGTACTCACCCTTGAGATGGTGACTCTTATAAAAGAATCTGCATCTCAGTGCAATTCAATAATTCTGTGTATGATAAAACATGTTTTCTCCAGTTTTCATTAAAATAGTTGGGACACTTACGAAAAATTGTAATGCGTAGATTTTAACAATGGATTCTGAAAGAATAAATTCTTATTCATAGTTATCTATAAATAATTAATTTAGCCTCTAGCCACTAAAAAGGTAAAACATTTTTTTCTATGAAAATACTGAAAAGATAGTTGTAGGAACTCTAGCAGCCAAGTTTGAAATTGCTTGAGAAAATTAAATTCATTGTTTTATCAATACGAATAATCTTAATTGGGTCCCCAGGTACTTTTGGACATTGTCATATCTTATTAAATGTATTTTTTTCAAGTATGGCATAGGAAGCAGACACAATGCTTGATAGAGTTAATAATTTCATATTTTAATAAAATAACTACCATCTTATCTCATGTGGTAGATGCATTAAAATGACCAGCATGTTATAATTGCTACAAAGCCACATGACAGACTTGCTGTTTCATCTGTGTTATAGTCTATGTGTCAGGAAATATTTGTTGTTCAATGTACTGAATGAAGTGTTAAAAGCATTTTCCCCCAGACTGCAATTTATTTTATTTCTATTTCTTTCACATATGCAGTGAATAAACTGACTGTTCATGTCAAGTCAAATATTATAATTAAAACTGTATTTTTGCCACTTAACATAAAAATGCTGATGTAAGACTGGAGTGCTTTCTTCTTTTGCCTAAATTAAGCTGTTGACCATTTTAATCAAAGTACTATTAATTGTTGTTATGGTCCAAACCATTCTCTATGCTGTCATGATGTAAAAATGTAATATTCATTGTCTTAGTTAATTCTAAATGTATTTTCCCCCTAGTAGTCTGCATTCCTATTACTGCTTTGGCTACATCTGTTCCCTGTTTATAAACGGATGTATCTCCAAAATAGTTTAACATGTTCAAAGGATATTTTCCAACAGTAATTCTATAAAGCATTGTCCTTAGACCATCCTGAAAGTCTCAGGGGGATAAAGTTTCAAATACAACAAATATTCTGGTAGCTAAGACTACCAATACACTGATCAATTTCTAAAGTGTTTGAGAAGACTGAACACCATATATTTATAACTAAAGAGATAGTTATAGGTTTGATTATATACCAACTAATTACGCACAAGCGTATGACAATATGTATGTTTGTCACCTCGAACAAGACTGATGCTTACATTTTTGTTGAAAAATTCTGTGTGTTTTGGAGGACTGCAGTTTGTAAACTCCTAAGGACTACTTTGAGTTTGATTTGCCTGTCACTGCACAAATGCATAACTATGTTACTGCTGAAGATTTGTTGTAGTATTAGAAAAAGATACGTTAGTAATAAGCTACACGTTGGTTGTAACACTTGATTTTAGCTTTAAAGGAAGGAAATACACTTTATTTTAAATCACAGAAAAGTTCATTTTTTGGAAATAAAATATATCATTCTTACATTTATTGATTTTGTCAGTCAAAAATGTGTCATTTATTGAGACATTGTAAATGACAAATAAATGAGCATTTGTATAATTATATTTGCTGATGTTCATCTCTATTAAAAATTAGAGCCACATCTCATCTCAAAAATGGATAGATATTTTAAATAACATTCTGATGAAATCAAGGCAATCAGCAATGGAATGCATTATGCTGATCTCAGGTATAACGATGTACAGACTTCTCAATTCTCTTGTTTTGTACATCACTTCATGGCTTCTGTATTTGATGGAAGCTACCTTAGTTACAATGTCAGTAGTGGTATCATTATGTATTAATAAATAGGGCATTTAATTATTGCTTAATGCAAACAAACAAAAATGAGTTTTAAGATTTTGAACATATTCTGCATTTTACATTGATACCAAAAGTCATATACAAATCATTTTCAAAAAGTAAATGTTAAGAGTTTTGCATAGTGTCACAGTATAAACCCTATGCATAAGAGCATTCCAGTGTAAACCTTTATCTCACAAATTGGGTTATGAGCCTTCACTCCTTACCATCTTCATAGCAAACAGATCTCCATCAACCAGAGGTCCATTTATTCTCCCCCAACCTCCTGAATATCCTGATACACCAGGGCACTTCTGTTACCCATTGAGCATCAACTGTTTTTCCATATACTCTGCCACTTGGATTGTGGTCGGAGGGCACATACATGATGTACTGTATCCAAAGCTGGTTTAGTGAGGTGTGTAATTATGTTGGTGTGTGTGTGTGGGACTGTGTCATTGTGTGTCTCCATGTGTGCATGTGTGTATACACAAAAGCATGCATTCATGCATACATATATGTATGTGTGTTTGTATACTTCCACACTACTATACTATGACACAATGTACTGCATGGGAGGGAAAAGAAGCTATACTTAGAATACAGTGGAAAGTACTACGACCCTCACCCAGAATGGGTGATTTGAGGTAATATCAATAATTCACTTCCATGTCTCTGGATGACTTCCCATTTCTCAGGATTAGTAAACAAAATGGGGTTGCCTGGAGATTATTTTGGGCACCATCTCTCCAAACTATGTAAACAAGAATAGCTCAAACATTTCTCACAGTTTACAAACTGCAAGAAATTTATTTGGAGAATGATGAGTTGTTGAACAATAATTTATGTTGCAACAAGTTGTAAAACTATAAACAGTCTTATGTTGAAAAGGTGAAGCATCATTTTTGAGCATCTGTATATGCATATGTATATCTAACTATATAGCTATACACACACACACACACACACACACACACACACACACACACACACACACACACACAGACACACACACACACACACACACACATATAGGTTTACAATCAAAATCCCAAACTCTGATTCTCTGTAGATGGGATATCGGCTGGCAGATGGCCAATTGCCATGTTGCTGACCATTACATGCTCAATGGTTCATATCAGGGAATCCCACTATGCATTCACTGATATGAACTCAATTTAATGAATAGAGATCATGGTACAGTGCAGACTGGGACATTCATCCCTTTCCTCACTATAATGTGATTTCAGAGTTGGAATATATAGTTAGTAGGGAGTGTGGGGTGTGCAAGAAGGCTTGACTCCCCCTGCAAAAAACATGATGTGAAGTGTAGGAGTTACACTTAACTGGGCTCCTATGGGGACATCATGTTCGATATTCAATAAAAATGTTGAATCTGCTGAATTCGTTCAGCAGATTTGACATTTCACCTAAGTAATATTTTGCAATTCGGCATTACTGTTCAAGGTTCCAAACAGATTTTGTTTAAAATGTCAAGATTTTGATAGTAAACTATATATATATATATATATATATATATATATATATATAGTTTACAAGTATGTGTGTGTGTATAGCTAGATATAAATATATGTAACCAATGATCTACATTTTCATTTTTGATATAATACCAGCTTAATTCTAATGCTTACTTGGCAAATGTTATATTTTACATCCTGAAAAGAAACCACATATCCACATTTTTGTAGACTACCAATATTATAAGACCTTAGTATGTCTGCATTTATATTCTTTAAATATATGTGACATTATTTCAAATAAAGTTTATCATTTCTTGTTTTAGTCAGGAAATTTTCAATGGACAGTCTGAGAGATGGTCATTGCACATAGATTAATATTCCATGCTTAAGGACATACAAACAGTCTTGCGTTGAAATTGTGTGGACTAATAGAATTACTTGGTGACATATTTAAAGGCAAATAATATGTCATTTCTGTAATTAAATGTGATTGGCTTTGAGTTATGAATCAACACAGGTATGTGCTAAACATATGCTGCATCCCTTCTCTCTCTGAAGAACAATCACTTTCCTATCCATTACACTAGCAGAATGCTATGTAGCTTTGTCAGCATAAGCCTGCAATTTACTATATACTGTACACTTACAAATGAAATAACATGGAAATAGACCAAATTGGAAATAAAAAAAAGGCAATGGAACACATCAGTGTAGTCTGCAGAGAGCATATACAGAGAAGGAATCATCATTTAAAAAGAAAGCAAACATGTCAGTTTAGAAGCCATAGATCATTGTGCCCTTATCTGCCTTGACAGTATTTGATTTTTTAATACTTCTCACTTGGCATACTATAGTGAAAATCTGTTGCGTATCTGGATATTCATAAACAATATCTCGCATCAACCAAGCCCTGTATCAATGGCACAATATTTCTTCGGAACCTTATAATCTAATTGAAAGCTGTTGAAACCTGGAGTTGGTTATGCTAAGTCACAATGGATTAGCTAGGCAAGCAGGTGTCAAGATAAGAGACTGAATGTACATTAGAGCTGCAGGAGTGAATACTGTGTCCTCCAGTCTGTGTTTAACATGTTCAAAGATGTAAATACCCATGTGTAACATTGCAAAATGTGGATGTTGATTATCCAATGTTCTTCAGAAGTAAAATTGGGTTGTTGGGGTTTGGTATAATGGTTAAGGTGTTTAGCTCACAGTTACAAGCTACAGGGTTTAATTCTCAGCATTTAAAAGGAAATTGGATAGGCTTAAAATGGCACACAAGGGCAACTAGCCTAGTACTTACCTATGAACCTAAGGATGTTCCAGGGGGTTGTATTGCGCTTGCATGACATCAACCAGTTTTGTAGTTTTTCTGTGTGTGTGTTTAATTCACATTTTCACTCAATAATGCCTGAGAGTTAGGCATTGCAGAACTAATGGATCCCCAAGTGGTGTTGTGAGTCCCAGTATCACATGTGGAGGCCTACTGCACTCAAGGATGGTGTGTTTTCCTCTAATGCCAAGATTTCAGATAGTTACTGTGCTTAGATAATGGCTTATCTGTTATATTGGTTTGTATTTATTTCATTATTATATATAAATGTTTTTTATAATTTTGCTCTAAGATCAACTCCTCTGCCTAATATTTCAAATTTGCTATATGACATGCAATTATGGTTTCAGGAATTAGTTTACATCCAAAATGTAAGTTATATAAGTATCTTATAATGTCTAGATACACAAGAGTAGACACATACACACACACACACACACACACACACACACACACACACACACACACACACACACGAGCAGGCATGTGCACACACATGCACAGACACACACACACACACACGCACACACACACACACACACACACACACACACACACACACACACACACACACACACACACACGTTAACTCGTTTTAACTACACCTGCAGTTACATACATTTGATCTGTTTACTCACGACTTCCTAACCTTGGCTTTCTCTGAGTACTGAATTAGTGACAAGAAAGAAAAAGGCAAGTCAGTATAAGTGCTGCAACAGTTATTTGTTTCAGGCTGCTAAATTGATTAATTTATTAATTTTCCTTGTTTACTAATCACAGCTTTCTCTGATCCCCAGATAGAGAGGAGAAATGAAAAGATAACTTTATGTTTGCTTAGTTTAATTTGTATTTATTTATTTTGCATAACAAACAACACACACACATACAGTATATATATATATATATATATATATATATATATATATATATATATATATATAAGTTTACTTCTGATTGTCGAAAACTCACTTTCTCGACAACCAAAAGATCGAACCCATTTAAGCGAAAGTACACTAAATCGAAAGTGCACTTTCACAAAAGCCAGTTCTCCGAAGTGCATTACTGTGGGGATAAGGAAATATATCCTCTTCCCAACTCTTGGAGTTAGTATATTTACGTAGGTGGGGTGTGGTGTGGAGGGAGCAACAGGGCTTGTCCCACTGAAAAACTGTTTAAAGCAGTTTTGTTTTGTTTTTTTTTTCCGGTTCAGAGAACCGGCTTTTGCGAAAGTGCACTTTCGATCTAGTGCACTTTCGCTTTAATGAGTTTCAATGTAATGTTGCTTTATCGATATTGTGAGATTTTGATCAATTTTGATCAAGCAACACAAACATATATATATATATATATATATATATATATATATATATATATATATATATACATACACCATAACATGTGGTATGATTTTAATGGTGGTACAAATAGCCATCAAATTAAGGTAGCAAAGCATGTAGAAGCAGAGTATAATCTGTAATTCCTGCTGAAGTGCTATTAAAAGCAAGGTGTGCAGCTCAAACCTGAAGAAGCATTTGCTTCTTTTGATAAGAATCTACTTACATCATTACTCACTGCAGTTTACTAACATTATAGTATGTAAGTATAAAACAGATGCTGAAATTTCCTTTACCCTGTTGCCTTCTTTGTCTTGGATATCTCCACAGGACCTGATATATCTCTCTTTATCAAGTATGTTAGCTAGCAATCAAATCATAGCAGTCTGGTCTGGTATAAATTTGCCCCCAAGAAATAACCATGCCTTGAACCTGGCATAGCTTAGATATCCAAGTTCACTAATAGGACCAAAGTATCGAATTTCAGACTTTCAAAAACAGCATTTATCTTTGTTCAGTTTGAAATCTAAGTCTTAATGTTTTGGAGAACTGCCTGTAATCTTGAATGATGTATTTCTTTATCAGGACTAATTCCTGATACATCTTCCGTAACTAAAACAGTAGCATCATCTTAATGCCTTTTCAGCAAATTGCTCACTCATGTTGAAAATATCTCAGGTACTAAAGTTAAACCACATGGCAGTATCTTAAAATAAGACTTTCTTGTAGGAGCAATGAAGGTTTGTTAGCCTTTGACTTTTTTCTGTAGCAGTATAGGTCTCAGTCCACTCGAAGTGTATAACGTGAAGAAAACTTCCATTTCAGATGCAGTATCTTCTGTGGTTGGTTAAATAAACCCTTCTAGCATGAGTGCATCATTTTGCTTTTTTAATATATACTCATAGGATCATAGGAGGGTACAAGGCTATCTACCCAGTGGTCATTATAAGCCTAGCCTTTTCATCCCAATGTAATACCATAGATACTCTAGTCAATACCCAGGAATGTATTTAGTAATGGCTGCCCATATCCAGGATTGTGGATGCTATCCCAGTTAGAATTTATGGTGCTCAATCAAGTCGTCAAGGTTCCTTTTGAACAGTGTCATAGAAGTGCTTTGCTTCATCTGAACTGTCAGCCTATTCCAAAGACATGACAGTGGCTGGGAGACAAATCTGTCCCTTTTACATCCTGTATTCAAATTGCAGGCCATATTTTGGTTCTTGGAATGGATAGTTCTAGTGCCATTTGATTTGCGGATGTGCAGCAAATTCATTAGACTTGGGTCAGAGATTGCTCTGTAGGCCAGGCATAAGTCTTCCCATCTCCCCTAAAAAGTCTATACAATACTGAGTATAGTGACAGGAACTTTAGTCTGTCTGTGTAAGGCATGTGCTGGAGTCCCTTGATCTTCTTAGTTAGGAACCTCTGAGGTCTCTCCAATTGCTGCAAGTGTACAGTTCATGCAGAAAGGGGCATTATACTCAATTATGGGCCTGAAGAGTGATGCATATAGAGGGGTTATAACCTCCTTTGCTCTAGAAGTGATGCCTTTGCTAATCAAGTGTGCTACATAGAAAGCCTTCTTTACTAAAGCAGATGCATGATGGTCAAAGTTTAAGTCACAGACTACTCGTGATCCCAGATCCCTTGATAGTGTGAAGGGATATTGTTTTTAACTGAAGGGAATGATGATGCATTTCTTTGCATTCAGTTTGAGATTGCAACTAAGACACCAGTTGTTGGTCTCTGTAAGACCCTCCTAAAGTATACTGACACAATCAATAATTGCACCCAGTTTTGTAGTCATCCACAAACTTGGTCAGCCACAGCTCCTTAGTTTGGGTCTGAACTTCTGAGAAAAATATACCAAACAGTAAGGAGCCCAACACTGACCTTTGTGGTACCCCATTGGTGACAGGTCTGTTGATTTATGTGGAGTCACCCACTTTGATTGTGTGTGACCTGTTTGTGAGCCAGTCGGCAACCCATTTTACAACAAATGGGTTTACATCCAGTTTGCTAAGTTTATCAGTACTGCCTGAGTGTGGGATAGTGTCAAAGGCATTTGTCAAGTGTGTTGTGTGCACAATTTTGCCCTTGTCAATGTCCTCCATCACATTTTCAAAGAAATCCACCACGTTTAACAGGCTGGATCTACCCTTAATAACGCCAAATTGGGTAGGACCCAGGGTTTGGAGGTCACCTATGTCTTTATTTATGAGGTCCATAATGATACATTCCAAGGCCTTACAGATGAGGCTGGACAGACTTATGGGTCTATAATTATCTGGGTCTGTTGCTAAGCCACCTTTGTGGATGGAATTAACTGCTGAGGTCTCCATTCCACAGGAACAAAGCCTGTGGTCAGGCTGTGATTGAATAGGGTACTTAATGGTGACACTAGTTCATCTTTTAGTTAGTTTAGAAGACAGACTGAGCTGGTGTGCCGTCTGGTCCCATAGAGGCTGTATTCTTTGCCTTAGACAAGGTTTTAATGACCTGGTCTTCAGATATGTAGTGTGGGGGTGAAGTTGGGGGCAAGGTTTGTGATAAGTATGAAGGGGTAAAGGAGTGAAATATTTGCCAAATCTGTCCGCTAGCAGGTTTGTAATCTCTGTGGGATCATTGTGTCTGATACCATTAGTCACTAGTTCGGCACATGCTTGCATCCTACCCTTTAAGCTACGTATGTAGCTGTAAAAGGCCTTATGGTTATCATTGGTTGGGATTGCTAAGTTTTTTCACAGTTACCCTTAGAGGATTTTACATGTTGTTTTATTTGCTTGTTGAGACCAAGGAGAATGCTTTTCCATTATTTAGGCCTCGCCTTAGTTTCTTAGCAGCAACTTTTTGCATTTGTTGTTAAATTTGTTGATGCTGGATGTCAACCAGAGTGGCTTGTTTTTATTTGGGTGGCACAATCATGTAGCAGTTAGCATTGTTGCTTCACAGCAAGAGGCTCTCTGGTTCAATTCTCAACTTGGGTGGCTTCAGTGTGGAGTTGCATGTCCGCCTTGCATTCCCTTGGGGTTCCTCTGGGTGCTCCAGTTTCCTCCCACATTCCAAAGACATGTGTCTGGAGTGTTTCATCATGGGCTTCCACTGAACATGGGCTCTGTCCCTGTTGTACTTTCACAGTAAACAAATGTTAAATAAATAAATAAATAACTACAATTGGAGCTCTGGATGTGATTCTCTCTGGAACAACAAAGTCTATACACTGATTGCACAGGGCTTTAGTGCAAGCTTTGGTGTAGTTACCAGTTCCAGCTGGGGGGGGGGGTGGAGCTTGGAATGCATTTATATCTTCCCCTAGAAGGGTATAGTTTGCCTTGGTGAAGTTTCTTTAGTCTGACTTCACCCTTTGTGAGTTCTGGTGTTAGTGCCAGATGGATGGTGACTGATTTGTGGTCAGATTTAACTAAAGAGGGTCCAGCAGTTGCGGTGGTGCATCTGTTTGTCATGTTAGTGAGGACCAGAGCTAATATGTTTGTTTCTATTGTTGGGTTTGAGAAATTTGTTCCAGGTCATTTGAGTTAACAAAGTCAAGGAACTTTTGTGCTAGTGAGTTAAGACTAGAGCAGGTTTCCCATGTGATGGTGGGATAACTGAAATCTCCCATGACCAGAGTATTTGGTAGTATTTTGAATCATCCAGTTTGGTCAAGTAGGCCTTGTGTGCATCATGAACCATGGAGTGGGCTCTATAACTAGCTATGACTTGACAAAGTCTTACCCACAGTAATCTAAACTTGTTGTAACTCCATGGAGTTGTCCAGCCTAAATAGTTGGGAGGTGAATCTATGTTTTATATAGATAGAAATACTGCCTCCTTTGGTTCTCACATGTTCATTTTGTGGTCTGAAGGTGTGGAAGGTATTGTAGCCTTGCAAGGTTGGGGTACTCTCCTTGACCTTGAACCAGGTTTCTGTGACTGCACATCTACATCCTCCAGTGATAGAAGTGCTTCCAGGGTGTGCAGTTTTTGGTTTAAGCTCCTAGCATTTAGCAGCATAACCCTTATTTTGTTATGGTTGGAAATTTTCACATCAGCAATTTTGTTTTTGAGACCTTGCCTAAAAAAGGCACTGTGGTGGCGGAAAGAGCCTCTACCTGCAGCTGAAAGCCTAGTGCTGTGAGGTGCAAACTGCCTCTGGCAAAGCAGTGAGATTTGTTTACCATGTCATCCCAGGCTGATAGATACGTGATCCCCTTTGAATGACAGCAAAAACTAAGCCATTATTGAACTCAATCATTTTTTTATGTTGTGGCATCATTCTAGGTGTTGGCAATATGTTGCTCATGGCTAGGGACATACTTGTCTGGGACATGTACTCGGAGAGCTCAGTCATGTCTCTCTTCACGGGGTCCAGTGAAGTACATCTCAGGTAATTCACTCCAACATATTTGTTGCGATCAGACCTGAGGGCTTGTGCGATCTGATGAATCTTGACACTGGAGAGGCACCTGACAGTGACTTTCTCTTCATCAAACCTAGTGAGTGGGACATCCATGTGTCTCACTATGGAGTCTCCAA
The DNA here is from genome assembly GCF_019279795.1 of Protopterus annectens. Classification (NCBI taxonomy): domain Eukaryota; kingdom Metazoa; phylum Chordata; order Ceratodontiformes; family Protopteridae; genus Protopterus; species Protopterus annectens. The sequence goes on along the minus strand of NC_056729.1, from coordinate 1,939,315,586 downwards.
TGACAAGAAAAACTTTTTGAGTGCTATGCCTTCAAGGATTGGTACATTAGACACTGGTGTTGCTATTTGTCTTGGGGGCTGTGGGAACTGTCTTTTGTTTTGGAGGTCTCTGGTGTTTCGGTAAGTTTTATTTTCGCTAACCTTCACATATGTTGATTTATTTTTTGATTAATACTATGTGTATGAATAGTGGTACTATGTGCATGAGTAGTGATGGGTGAGTTGAAAATCTATTCAGTGTTACTGTTCTGAGTGCAAGGGAGCAGAGATTCAAGATTCTTGGTGTAGATGCATCTCTCACACTCTGTACTAGAGTGGGATATTAGCAGAGGGTTGTCAGTGTACATAAAGCAGTGGCTACACTGCCTCAGGACACCCATGTTAATAAGGCTGACAGAAGAAACAAGTGTAATTCAATTGTCCATAATGCTAGGTTTGAAGAACTTTTGTCAGAAAAGGGAGTGCTTTCTGGACTGATCTAGGATGTGCTCTGTAGATGGGTAATTCTGACAGGGCTTTTGGCTGTTGGTTTAATAGGTCACAGCTCACTAGCAATACTTCCTAGACCAGAAATGTTCTAAAGGTGAGGACTACACTAATGTACTACTGTACATAAATGAAAAATGGTCAACATTAACTGTCCGGCTATGGCGCACAATTGGTGCACAACTGTGTGGCAGTGCACGGTGCTGTGCGATGTGGAAACAAGCAGAAACCCACTAAAATGTGGTTTTTAAATACCCAAAATTATAAATAAAAAAAAAATTTAAAAAACTCAAACGAGCCAATGAGGACTCTTACTCCAAGCCCTAGACCAATCACCCGTCACCATATAGGTTGCAATCAGCACTCTTCTCACAAAAGCAGAAAAACAGCAAGGAGACAGTAAAAGTGTTGTAAGTGGCAAAATAATCAGTTATTTGAAACACTGGTGGAAAAAACAGAACAGATGCTTTGTAAACAGTGAAAATAGCAAAAAAAAGCTTTGCAAATAGTGAAAACTGCAACAAAATACAATTTAACAGGGACAGTAAGGCAGACAAATGAAGTACAAACAGTGCAGTTTAGTTTATAGTATTAAAATGCAGCGTTAAATAAGGATAACACAAAAAGTGCAGTAAATAGTATAATCAAGCAAAAAAAAGGCAACTTATGTTTTTTTGGGAAACTCAGAAACCTCTAGTCATCTGGTGTCTCAGCTCAGAGTTATGGCTACAAGCCCACCTCCATTCAGCTTGGTTCAAACAAGCAGAAACCCGCTCAAACACGGGGCTTAAATGCCATAAGCTAAAAACTTTAAAAAAACTAAAAAACTCAAAAGAACTAATGAGGGTGCTTACTCCTAGGCCTAGACCAATCACCCTTCGACATAGAGGTTCCAGTCAGCACACTTCTCTCACAAGGGTGCAGAAAGGCACTTTGCAATCAAAGATGGCTTGGAAAATGTGCTCAGAATACAACAGCCACTTATTCTGGCAGCTGACTTTATTTTTTATGCCACACATCTCTTGAGCAGATTATTCATGTATGAACAATCCAGCACATAAACCTAGACTGCATACTTCTGTCCATTTTATTAAGATGTAGAAATGTACCAACGCACTTAAATTTTCCTGCAGGTCTATGCCTTTCTGTTTCTGCTTCATACAGCTGTAGATGGCTTAGGAAAAAAAAAAACAACTACTGCAGATATCTGAGGATATCACAGTAATGTGGCCCATGTATTAATCTGATAAACTAAGTGTGGTTCCATGACTAAGGAATTTTACTTGACAGTCTAATTCGGTGCTCAGCACAGTAGTCAGTGAACCCAGAAGTAATGCTTTCTGAACAGTTTTCTCAGTTTTATATCAACAGCCACCTCCTTAATTAATGTAGATTTTTTTAAATGATATGTACATGAAGTTATTGTATTGCTTATACCTTCTGCCATGTGCAGCACATTACTATAACTCAGCATCAACATGGTGTTACCTCATGCATTTGCAAAGTTCACACTCACGCTTCTTCTCAAGCAAATTTCACACTGACCCTTCTCATGTTTATTTTTGAAACATTTCCCGAGCTTTAACTCACACACACATCATTTGGCATATTCATACTAGCATTTTGTCATTTTGCTAAGTTAGCCTCTCTAGCAACTTGTATTTCTCTTTATTAACTTAAAGTCACTTCTAGCTGTAAGTTTTGCGATATGCTGATATCAGTTAGTCCAGTTACATCTCTGTCACTAATCAGTTCATCCACTGTTTCATGAAATAGGTTCATAGGTTCATAGGTGTGTACTAGGCTAATGGCCCTGGAACCTTTACAAGCCTAGCCTATAGGATTACCCTGGCATCATGCCACCCAACCTTAGTTTCCAGTGCCTCTGTCAAGTAGAACCACTGGAGTGATCCCCGGGGTGGATTTTCTATTTCCCATCCACTCATCAAAATTTCTCTTGAACAGCGCCAGTGAGGTGCTCTGTTTGACATGTATGGGAAGTCTATTCCATAGCATGGGCAGTCTGTGGGTAATGAACCTGTCCCTCCAGCATGTTCTGTTGATTGTCATAATGAGGTTGAGGTCTCTGGAGAGTGTGATGCGGAGGTATTGGGATTTCTTTAGATGTAGCATTTCTAACAGAGCTGGGTCAGACATGGCTTTATAAGTCAAGCAGAGATCGCCTCTAAGTAGGTGATATGAGACAGAGAATAGTTGGAGTTTTTTGAGTCTGTCCATATAGGACAAGTGTTTAAGGCCTAGGATACTCTTTGTGAGGTACTTTTGTGGCCTATCCAGTTGTTGCTGGTGTCTAGTGAGGTACATGCCAAATGGGGCATTTTACTCAATGATTGGCCTAATGAGAGAAGAGTAGAGGGAGACAATGACCTCTTTCTTGCAGGATGCAAAACCCTTAGTAATGAGATGTGCCACATAGAAGGACTTTCTGACCACAGTGGCAGTGTGGTGGTCAAAACAGAGGTTCCTATCAACCTGTGTTCCCAGATCTCTTATAAGCCTTCTGTGTTCAGTGGACTACCATCGATGTGGTAGTTCATGGGAACTGGGTTTTTCCCAAAGGGGATGATGACACATTTTTTGGCATTGAGCTTAATGCTATGGTTCTGACACCAGTCGTTGGTTTCAGTGAGGCCTTTCTGTAGGATGCCAACATCACTTGAGGAGTTAATAATGGCTCCCAACTTGCAATTGTCTGTGAACTTTGTCAGCCAGAGTCCCTTTGTGTTGGACTGGACTTCTGAGAAGTAGATACCAAACAGGAGAGGACCCAGGACTGATCCCTGTGGGACTCCACTCATGACTGGTCGGCAGTTTGACTTGGAGTCAGCTACTTTCACACTGTGGGTTCTATCTGTGAGCCAGTTTGCAACCCACCTAGTGATATAGGGGTTGATGCCTAGCTTAGTGAGTTTTTCTATGATTCCTGAGTGGGGAATGGTATCAAAGGCCTTAGCCAGATCAAGGTAGGCTGTATGAACCACCTTGCCTTCATCCACAGCTCTGGTGACTGACCCAAAGAAGTCGACCAAGTTGAGCAGGCATGATCTACTCTTCACAAAACCAAACTTTGTGGGATCCAGAGTTTGGAGATTCCCTATATCCTTGTTTATTAGGTCAATGGTGATGTGTTTCATAGCTTTGCATATCAAACTTGTCAGGCTAATGGGGTGATAGTTCCCAGGGTCTGTAGTCGCTCCTCCTTTGTGGAGAGGGATGACTATAGCAGTGTGCCATTCAGTAGGGACAAAGGCTGAGGTGAGGCTGTGATTGAACAGGACACACAGGTGAGGTGCCAGCTCACTCTGTAGTTCATGTAGAACACAACCAGGGATATTGTCAGGTCCCATAGAAGCTGTATTCTTGGCCTTGGACAGTGCTGTTTAAACGTGTGCAGCAGTAATACTGGATGCCTGGCAATCTACTGGTATTGTGATTGGTCCTTTGGGGGGAGGGGAAAAGTTGGCAGTGAATCTGTCGGCCAGTGTATTGGCAATATTTTTTGGCTCGGTAGCTCAAAGCAAATCTGGGTATTGCTGTGGAGGTTCTTTACATAACTACAGAAGGCCTTGTTGTTGTCTTTACTATCTGCTGCAATTCTGTTTTCCTAGCTAGCTTTAGAGAATTTGATGAGGGATCTCAACTTTTTGTTGAGGCTGATAAGGGAGTTTTTCCAGTCTTGGGATTTCACCGTATTCTGCATCAGTTTCCTCCTTCTGTTGTAGAGCTTGTTTATGGCAGGGGACTACCAGATTGGCTTCCTTTTTTTTGAAGGAGAGTGTCTTGGTCCTTTTGGGTATGGTGAGATCCATGCATTTGTATATGTGTCCCTACAGTGCATTAGTGTATGATTCGACAATCATACAAGTCTTCCCAATTTGAATGGGTGCTGTGAAATTAGCCACCTCTGTTCTTAGGAGCCCAAAGTTAGCTTTGGAGAAGTTTATCATGGTAGTTACCTTTGCAGGGGGGTGGGAGGGATGTGGATTTCCAAGGTGATTAGTTTGGGGTCGGCTCTAACCAGGGAGGAGTTGACTACTGGTGTAGAACAATGGTCACCCATGTTAGTAATGACCAGGTCAAGGATGTTGCTACCTCTAGTGGAGGTAAGAATGAGCTGGTCCAGGGAATTGGAATTAATGAATTTCAGGAAACGTTGGGCAAGTGTATTGGTACATGAGTAGTTTTCCCAGTTAATGGAGGGGTAGCTGAAGTCACCTAATATGAGTGTGTTAGGTTAGATCCTAATATTTTCCAAGGTGCTTAGGAACATGGAGTGAGTGCCTTGGGAGATGGTTGGGGACCTATAACAGGCTATGACCTGAATCGCTGTCTTACCCAATCTTAGCTGCACCTGAAGTATCTCTGATGCATTATGTTGGGCTACCAGTCTGGAGGTGTGCGCATCCTTTATGAATATGGAAACACCACCAGATTTGGAGCTTCTGTCCAAGTTCTGGGGCTGAAAGGTGTGGAATGAGTTATAGCCTGGTAGTGCAGGGGTGCTTTCTGCTGCCTTGAACTAGGTCTGTCTGTTACAGATGTTCTCCATTTTAAGGAGTGCTTCTAGCTAGTGCATTTTGAAATTTTGACTTCTAGCGCTGAGCAGCATGACCCTCAGACTGCATTTGTTTGTAGCTGTTACAGTGTTAATTTGGTCTTTGGAACACTGCCTAAAAAAGGGACTATAGGGGTGGCAAGAGCCTTGGCCAGTATCCAGAAGCCCAGGGGTGACAGATGCAGACCATCTCTGGCAAAGTATTGAGGTCTGTCAATCATGTCTTCCCAGGCAGACAGATACTGTATCCCCTTAGAATGACACCATAAACTTAGCCAATTGTTTTATTCAATCATTTTCTGATTGTACTGTGGTATCAGTCTGGGTAATGGCAGGATGCTACTCAGGGTTAGGATTGTAGCCACCTGGACTACATAATCCGAGAGCTCCTCCATGTCTCTTTTCATGTAGTCCAAGGAGGTATGTCTCAGGTCATTCACACCCACATGTACAATGATAGAGTCATATTTGTACCTGTTGTTGAGGGACCTGAGTGTGTGCAGTATATGATGGATCCTGGTGCTGGGCATGCTGTTTTGCCTTGGGGGCTTTGGTTGAGCGGCACACTGTTTAGGAGAGTTATGTGTCTCATGATTAGTGTTGTGTTGTGGTGGTCGAATGCGTTTCAGCCTTGGAGGCCTCTGCTGTTTTGGTAGATTTTTATTGTGAGCCTCCACGAAGGTGTGTGTGTGGTTTGTGTTTTTATGTGAAGGCAGTGCTGGTGTGCGTTCTGGAGGGCTATGTGTTCCATGTGGTATGGTTCAAGTGTTGACCTTCTGCACTTGACCAGCTATTCCAGTCTTGGCTGGAGAGTGCGTGGCTTCCAATTTGGATATATAAGTGCATCTCTCACAAGTCTGAGTGTTGGGAGTTAAGAGGAGAGGGTTGTCGGTGTACATGAGGCAGTTGCTACATTGCCTCAGGATGCCCAAGTTCACCAGGTATGGCAAGATCCATGCATTTGTGTAAGTGTTTGTACAGTGCATTGGTGTATGATTTGGTGATCATGCAACTCTTCTCCATTTGCATGGGTGCTGTACCAAGAAAGCACAGGGAACTGACTGTTAGACATGCCTGGAGGGGTGGGCAATAATAATAAGTACTGTAGCTTTCTCCTTGTAGAACATTTAGTGCTAGTAGCACTTTTGTGTGCTACAATAATTACTACAAAAAGTCTGGTATGGTAAAGTGCTAGACTAATAAGCTAGTAAAAGTACAGGAGAGGAGAGAACTAGCAGATCTAAGGGAAAATTGAAGTGCATACTTTGGCACCTCTCAGAAGCTTACAAACAATCGTGGATACAGAAAATCTGTATCTGGACTAGACTAGTTACAGGAAAGGCAGGAAACAAGTGCAACGCAGGCTTTTAAACCAGAAAGTTGAAAGAGATGGAAAAACTGCCCAAATGGCCAAAAAGCTACAAATTCTGGGCCAGAAACCACTCCTCTTGTGGTAGATAGGCTACATAGTGCTTACAACTCCCACTGATAAGCTAGAAGGATTCCCTCCAACACAGAAAGGTTTGGGGGGCTCATAAGCTTGCAAACAGTCTTGGATACAGCAAATCTGTATCTGGACTAGACTAGTATAGGAAAGGTGGGAAACAAGTGCAAATGTAGGCTTTTAAACTAGAAAGTTGAAGGAGATGGAAAAAGTGCTCAATTGGCATATAAACTACAATTTCTCGGCCAGAAACCACTCCTCTTGTGGTAGATAGGCTACCTAGTGCTTACCACTCCCACTGATAAGCTAGAAGGCTTCCCTCAACACAGAAAAGTTTGGGGAGGGTCAGAAGCTTACAAACAGTCCTAAATACAGCAAAACTGTATCTAGGATAGACTAATCACAGGAAAAGCAGGAAACAAGCTTAGAATTATTTTTTTTACAGAAAAGCAGCTAAAACAGCACTAAAACAATTCAAGTGCAGTGCAAAGTAGCACACTTGAGTGTGTAGCAATATTAAAGCAATTTATTCAAACTGTGTTCCAAACTGAATTCAATTATTATTTAATTCAACCCTGAACAGTTAACAAGTACCAAAAATATACTTATCAGTTGAGAAGCACACTCAGTCAGAACACAAAGTAAAGTGGAAAGGGAGAAAAGAGAAACAGAAGATAATTCAAGGTTAAGGGCCTAAGTGGGTTCACCTACTCAAATGTTCTCTCTGTATTAGGTAGAATGAGCTAATGACACTAGACTGGGATAGAGCTGGGATAGAGCTGAACAGGTGGGACTGGTAGGAGTGTCTGAAATTAAAATATGATGTCAATGTACTCGGTTAAGTGAGCAAATGAGATGCACCCAGATGGAGTGTTCAAACACAAATTTACAGGAGGGGGGGCAATTCCAAAGCCACCAAGATAAATACCACAAGAAGAACAGGGAGGGGGGTAGGAAACTAACTCCAGAGAGACAGAGAGATCACAATATTCAGTGAAACAAATAAATACACAGAAAAATAAAATGCAGTACTATCTTTAACACAATATTCAATGAAACAAATAAATAAGCAGAAAAATAAAATGCAGTACTATCTTATAACACTGCAAGTTTGTACTTATCTCAGCTTCTAATAAAGTTGATGTAGGTATATAACAGTTAACCAAACAGGTCAAATATTCAGCTATTCAGCAGAAATAAATTCAGAGATAAGAGACTAAGACATAAACACAGAGAAACCCTCTAGGCTAAGAGTTCAACACCGAATATCAATGAAGTGAGAATAATAACCTCCACTTACTGCAGAGAGACAGACAGAGAGAGAGAGAGAGATCACAATATTCAGTGAAGCAAATAAATACACAGAAAAATAAAATGCAGTACTATCTTTAACACAATAGTCAATGAAACAGAGGCACATGGGATATATGCAAATGACCCTTATAAACATCAGGTGTTTCAGCTATATTGTTACAGGAGTCTTGGGAGGTCACTCATTGGAAGTTCTAGCTTGGCTGGAGTTTTCAGTGTGACCTTCTAACTTTATGTTTTAATGGGTTTAGGAAGCTATGAAATTACCTTTTCAAGAGCAAAGCTTTTGGAAATATTGTTTTTAAAGACTTAATTTTTTGTAAAAGTCCCAGATATGAACTATACTACAAATCCTGTATATCTCATGAAACTGATTAACTTGCAGGGAGAATAAGTGATAGGCACAACTTCCTACTAATGACTACCCTAATCATTCCATAAGGGCTGCAAATGAAGCCATAACCTATTCTCTTAAAAAGCTATAAAGATTACAGCCTTGTCAAACATGTAAGCATCCATAAAACTATATCGTCCACCAATGCAGCAATACAGTACTCATCAAAACTTAAATTATGTCACAAACACTTTGTTTTTCATTGTAGTATTGTTGCCATGGCAACTTTAAGTATCTATACCTTATTCTTTCATCATAAATTCTAATCTTTTCTGAAAAACATTATCGCAATGTGGTCAGATACTTCTTGACAATCATTTACTGTTACGTCTTCCATGTAGTGCATTCCTTTTATTCCATCTAGCTATCTCTTTCTTCACCCCACACTACACTCTACCTTTAACATATTATTTCCCCATGACTTTTAACAGCTAATCTCAAACTTCATATTTCTGGGCAAACTCACAAAAATCTTAAATCTTAGAATTATCCAGGCTCTGTGACTCAGAGTGACCTAATATCCCTCATTTAAATATCTCTATCATAGCTCTATCTAAAGCTAAAAACACTGCTTCTATGGGACCAGATGGTGTCCCAGGCTGTGTCATACGCGAGCTCCAAAAGGAATTAACCCTGCATCTTAATACCCTGTTCAGTCTCAGCCTCTCCACAGGATATGTGCCCATAGAATGGCGCATGGCAATGGTGGTCCCGCTACACAAGGGTGGGGCCACAACTGACCCTGGGAACTACCAACCAATAAGCCTGACCAGTCTGATCTGTAAGGCTATGGAGTGAATCATTATGGAAGTCATAAATGGAGAGATTGGAAACCTCCAGTTGCTGGACCCCACACAGTTCGGCTTCGTCAAGGGCAGATCATGCCTCCTGAACCTAGTGGATTTCTTTGAGACAGTTACTCAGGCTATAGATAAGGGAAAGGAAGTACACATGGCTTATCTTGACCTTGCTAAAGCATTTGACACTATTCCCCATTCAGGTATTATTGATAAGCTCACCGGCCTGGGCACAAACCCTTACATCACAAGATGGATCGCAAACTGGCTCTCAGACAGATCTCATAAAGTAAGAGTAGCAGGATCTATGTCCGAATCCAGACCAGTAATGAGTGGTGTGCCTCAGGGCTCTGTCCTGGGTCCCCTCCTGTTTGGCATATACTTCTCAGAAGTACAGGCAAGCAATGAAGGGCTGTGGCTGACTAAGTTTGCGGATGACTGCAAACTGCGTGCTATAATAGAGTCTCCGGCCGACATGGAGATCCTCCAGAAGGGCCTAAATGAGACTGATGCATGGTGTCAAAGCCATGGTCTCAAGCTAAATGCAAAAAAATGCGTAGTAATCCCCTTTGGAGAAAACAGAGTAACCGCAAACTACAACATAGGAGGTAATCCCCTGAAATCTGAAGAAGAAATAAGGGATCTAGGGACCCAAGTAGATAGTCAGCTTTCCTTTGATAACCATGTTGCCAAAGTGGTTAGAAAATCCTTCTATGTGACCCATCTGATCACGAAAGGGTTTGCATCAAGATCTAAGGATGTAATGGTGCCCCTCTACTCTTCCCTCATCAGACCCATTATTGAGTACAATGCACCAATTGGAATGTCGATGGCTAGACATCTCTAGCAGCTGGAGATACCACAAAGATACCTAACCAAGAGGATTACTGGCCTCAAACAGTTGCCCTATGCAGCACAATTGAAAAGCTAAGACTGTTCTCTGTTGCATACCGCTTTCTCAGAAGCGATCTCTGTCTAGCGTATAGAGCCATGTCCAACCCAGAATTGTTGAACATGCTCCATCTTAGCAAAACCAAATCTACTCGAGCTACACGCTCTAGGGATATAAACCTCAACACAACAATGAATAGAACATGCTGGAGGGATAGATTCCCTTCGCAGAGACTTCCTTACTATGGAACAGGGTCCCGATCTACATAAGACAGAGCCCCTCACTATCACTCTTCAAGAGGAACCTTGATGAGTGGATGGGTAACAGAAAGTTCACACCGGTGATCACACCAACAGCACTACTAGATAGGGGCCAAGGGTACTAGCTGCTAGTACAAGGGTCTAGGGAACTACTAAAGGGGCGGTGAATACCGCACAACGTGGCTGGGCTAATATATGCATTCGGGCAGATAGCCCAGTACCAACCTTTGAACCAATGAACCTATTTCCATGTTTCAGTGCATCTAACTGCATTGTTGCCCTAACAAGGATTACTCCTCTTACTTTTTTTCTCCATTAACCTCACTATCATTCAGTGACAGTGGCAGAGAAGGAGATCCCTTTTTAATAATTATATCTGCAATTAGGGAAGTTCCAGTACATTTTGAAACAAAAGCCCTTAACTTTGGTGAATAATTCTGCATTTCTGTCTTTGCCAGCATTATTTAATTGTGTTGAGAAGAAAATATCAGCCGTAACCAAAAAAAACACAAGGCAGCAGTTTTAAATTGTTGTTGTGGTGAAGTGCCTACAGGAATTTGATCAAGGTCTATACCCAGTTCATTTGTTTGTGTCTTCATTTTAGGAGGTCATGGTGCCCTATGATGGTGTATACAATATCCAGGGTCATCAAGCCAATAAACTTTACCAAGTCACAAACATTCGATGAAAAAACTTAAATTGTTTCACCTGCTGAAACTGTGCAACTCACGTTATTTTTTTTTTCTTATCAGATATCAAATAGAAAAAAAAGATACCTGTCGAGTGATGACTTGTATATTAAATAAATAAATAAAGTGGTTTATTTTTCTAAGCAGGAATATTTACACGTGCTTAAGATCAATGACATAATGAAGACATTGGACGAGCCCTGTATATCGATCTGTTTAGTATTAAGTTAATTCCTTCATTCATTCATTCATTCATTCATTCATTCATTTATTCATTTATTTTTGCTGCCTCATTCAGTAAAAAATATTATACTGTTTCTTTGAAGCATAATATTAGTCTGCAGAAAGATAATTACAGAATCCTTGTAGTACGAAACAAGTGTTCTCTCATAGAGGCAAAAGTAATAATAATACAGTTTGTATGATATTGTAATTCCTCTCACTCACAAATATGCCGTTAGCTGTTATTTGTGGAACTCTTCACTCTAATATCGTAAACCATGTAAGGAGGAGAACCATACTAAAGTGCTACTCAGACAGTGTTGTATTATAAATTTAACCTGAGCGTCATCAACTGTCTCATATACCCTGAAAGTACATGGTTACATGAGTGTCTCATGCTACCTGGACACCTTCCCGCTTTTGTCATTTTCCTGCCTGTTATGGGATTATAGAAATGTGAATAACAAATCAAAAAGATATGAGGATTAGGGTGTTATTCTGCACAGTGTAACTTCTAATTAATTTTAATTGTTTAATAATTTCTTAACTTTGCTACAGCTCAGCCGTACAAATGAAAAGATGTATCTGCATGTTTAAGGGGTCTTTACTCCTGTACATCTGACATTATCATTACTTGAAAATTAATTATGGTGTTCTTTGTTGCATATGCAATAGGTTAATGAGGCAGTATGGGCATAAATGTATTATTTATATATAATTACTTTCAGAAATTATAATAAAATTGCAATTCAAAAATGATTCAGTCTACTAAATGCATAGTTTATTTTTAAAAATAATAGATGATTTTTGTTGATGGCTGTCGATTTTCTACACAAGTAACATAATATTTCAGGCCAGGGAAACATGATTCTCTTGTAATTACAGCTTACACAAAACAGAGAATTAGATTTGATTGCAGCCTCACTGTTTTCATTATGTATTTGGAAGCACGATATTCCTGAATTCATATAGTTTTATTAATTAGCTGGGTATTTTACGTGATTTACTTCTTCCCATTTACCTCATTCAGCTGTTAAACTCCATCGACATAGTGACCTTAAAGTATGTTTAAATATTAGCAGAATATGTCATTTGAGAGAGTAAATGTCTTGGTCAGTATCTAGTTGGACAAATTATTGTTTTCTGCTCTTTGAAAAATAAAAATATTATGGGCAAAGAGGGATCATTGCAAAGGAGGATTTTTAATTATCCTTAAAGGCCAAGAACTTTGAAGTTTGCTATAGTACATTCAAATGCCTGCTTACTAGAAATAGGACACTTTTTATTTCCATTTACTGAATATATTGTCAATCACCTTTTTGAATAAAAAGTACTTTTGCACAAATGGTTTTTGATGAACAGTGTCTTAGATCCATTATCAAATTAAAGGATTCTTCCTCTTCATGCTAATAATACATTACTTTGACAAGTGGGTCTATTTCAGCTTTTGATGAGGATATAAGTGCAATGAGCAAGCGAGCTATTTTTTAAATATATTCAGTTCTTGATATCTTTAACTGAATGAAAAATATATTTTGAAATTTTTCTCTACTTTGAAATTGTAGTCAAAACAGTTTAATTGGGTCTACTTCAGAAGACTGACAAACCAAAAGACTGATTCCCAAAAGACTATATATTCAAAATAGTGAATGATGGAATTTGCCCCTTCTCCACTGTTGTGCGATGTTGTACTTGGTATATATAGTTAGCAGGAGGTGTGGGGTAGGAGAACCCCACATGAGGGGTGCAGGGAAGCTTTCCCCCTGCAGTACAAATGTGTTCAGTATTTTGAATTTTCAGTCTTTTGGAATTCAGTCTTTTGATTTGTCAGTCTTCTGAAGCAGACCGTTTAATCACCTGTCACCATAACTACAGGCCACTCAAGTGGCATAGAGGGATAAAGCCGTGACTACAAACCAACCACGTTTCAATTAGTGCCTTGGTCAATTGATAGAGTGGCAGGGGGAGATGATTGTATCCATCCTTCAGGGACGATGGTGGTATGGGCATTCACGTCAGTGATCACTGGTGGAGGCTGGAGACATGGAGATAGGCGGTATAGCCAAAACAGGGGGATAAGGGGGATATGGCTGAGTTAATATGGAGGTGGATCAATACTCCACATGTCAAAATTGCATGCCCACCCATCCCCATGTAATCAGACAATCTGTGGTGGGAGGGGAGGAAACTGGTAGGTCAGAAGTCAATAAACTCCCATGAAATATGATAGAAAGACTCCCTCCCTCCTTGGATGCCCTTGTGCTGCATGTCTGGCCACAGGTTGATCAGTAGGTTGGGGGAGTTAAGGAGTAGCTTAGGGGTTGGGAGGGTGGCCTAATGGTTAAGGTGTTTGCCTTGCAAGCACAAGGTGCAGGGTTTGAGTCTCACAAGGGATAATTGGCTAGACTTAAAATGGCTCGCAAGGGCAGTTAGCTTAGTACTAACTTATAAACCTGGGGATATATTGGTATACAGAGGTAGAAGATTATAGAATGATGCAGGGAGTGACAAAGAGTTCAGAAATATGAACGTAATTATACCTCTTCTTATAAGAATATATGCAGCAAAAATTTCACTTTGCAATTGACTTTTTTTTTAACTTCAACAGTGTTTTATACATATTCATCTTGCACAATTCAACTTCTCAGCTGTTAATTCTAATAAGCTTAAGCTGCTACTATCCATAGGTGTCTTCTAAGGGTCTGCACACATTGCCTCTCTGTTTCAAAGTATTAATTAACATCAGGGGCGGCTCGTCCTATAGGACTGCAGGACTGCAGCCCCCCCAGCTGTGGAAAGAAAAGGAAAACAAAAACAGAAAAAAAAATTGCGAGTCCTGGAACTCCATGCATGCATGCTTGGCATTCCCGGAACCAGACTGCTGAAACAGCAGTCTGGATTAGGAAGAAGGCATCCTGTAGGTCTGATACCCAGAAGTCTATGTGGTGATAACTGCATAGACTGGAAGAGATCCGGACTTCAATGTCTGAAGGCTGGAGCCTGCCTACTCTACTCTCGTGGGGAAGCTGTGTTATGTTGCTTGCATGGGACTGGGGACATTGGAAGCAAGTACTCGGATGACTGAAGCAGAAGACAAACTCAAATGGGAACATAGAAGGTACTGGTGTGTGTGTGTGTGTGTGTGTGTGTGTGTGTGTGTGTGTGTGTGTGTGTGTGTGTGTGTGTGTGTGTGTGTGTGTGTGTGTGTGTGTGTGTGTGTGTGTGTGTGTGTGTGTGTGTGTGTGTGTGTGTGTGTATGTGTGTGTGGTTAGCTATATATGTAAACCGTTACATTTGTAAAGAAGGAGGGCTGCTTATAGATAACTTGTGCTTGACCTAAAGGACTGAGTCTAGACAGAATGCTATAAATGTGTAAAAACAGATCAATTTATATGTGACTGTAACTGAGAAAAGGGAAGAATGACTACCTAGATTTGGTATTAGCTCAGGCTGCCCAAAAAAGTCACAGTAGCCTGTATTCTGGAAACTAGCAAGTGCTGTGGCTTCTTCAGCAAGTTGAACTAGAATTTTAATTCCAGGGTACGGCCAAGCAAAAACAACTCTGCCTCAGCCATGAACAGTACAAAAGCAAAGTTAATGTAATTGTGAGCATGTATTTAATGTCAGAAACTGTCACTAGCACCTGGCGTACATTTAGGAGATGTGTGGTGCAATGTCTTTTTTTAACTTTTTATTTTTTAACTTGGATACTTGTGCGTGTGTGAGAGACAGTGAGCTAACAAAAGGGAGCAAAATCAATGTGTGGGTGGTAAACAATTTTTGCAAATTTTGTGGCAGTTTCAGTTAGTATTTATTACTTCATTTACTTTCCAAATAAGGAAAATTACTATACATAGGTATGCTCTGGGAATTTATTTGCTGTGCTTTGTCAAGTACAATGTTTTGATTACTGCAGTGTTTGTATATTTTATTTATTTTAATAAAGTGATCAGCAACCTTTTCTGTTTACAACTGTGGAAAATGTCTTTGAATGCACTCAGTTCTTGTGGCTTGTTTATTGAAACTAACTGGTATTTTATTTTGGTCACTGAGGGGTTGAGTTGTTGATGGGCTGTAGATAATTAACTGGCCTGTGGTGACTTTTGCTTAGCATAGTCCTTCTCAGCTGGACAACAACATAGTAGAATGTGAAAATGAGGAAGGTTTTCTTAGGAATTGGATATGATTGCAGTACATTGTGGCATTTGTAGTGATTCTGTTTTAGCAGCAGTGCATTAAATTCTAGTGGTCATTCCCATTTATGATCGCAGGTCTGTGAGAATGTGGGTGTCAATAATGGTGTGTGTGTGTGTGTGTGTGTGTGTGTGTGTGTGTGTGTGTGTGTGTGTGTGTGTCCATTCCAATGCTGGAAGATTATACATTGAGCTGGGCTTCTTCTCAGATCACTGTTGACCATCGTTATTATGATACGGACATTAGATTGTGCTGCAGCTGATCTAGCGGTTACTGGTCATCAGTGCATCGATAAACTGCATTAATCTAAAAGAGTTTGAACATCCATTTTATTTTTCACATTCTTGAACTGAACTAGTCTTGGGATTTAAACTTTCTACTTGTGTGCCCTTTGTCTGGCCATGGCTGGAGCGGCTTTCCCTTTTTACATTGTAGTTTGTTTACTTTCATTGATCAGCACAAAGCGCCTTACCTGGGGGGACTGTGTGTGCATCTTTAAGATGGGGGAGTATGTAGTAGCCTAACTGGGGTAAAATAAACTGGTATTATATTTTGCTGCAGTACTTTAAAAAGGTAACTGAAGGTTTAAAAAAATGACTATTTTTATTTTGCTATGATTTTTGTGCAAGCTCTGCACCCCCAGATCAAGGTGTTCCCAACTTCTAGTGAATGCAGTGCTGTTGTAGCCTTAAGGGGCATGAGGCAACCGCAGGTAGCACCAGTAAACACAGATGTGCAATGTTCTGCACGGGAGGTAGTAATTTGCTTGTTGGATTACTGTCCCAACAAGACAGCGCGACAGCAGTTCGCAGATTAAAGTGTAGTACTGCTATCATTTTTAGCTCTTTCCACATCTGCATTTATGAATACAAAAGACATATTGGAATTGTTTACAAATGCACTAGCCTTGTTTTGAATTACTTGAAACAGGCATGGGAAACGGAATGGTGAGGGAGCTTGTAAGACTGTAAAATCATGTGATGCAATCAGGCAAATGGCTTTAGTGGTTTGATTCTAGACAGTTCAAAGGTGACAATGGTGCCCTTTAGTTTTGCTCTGTTGCTGACCCATGTGTTGCTTGCTATCTGGCAGGTGACCACCTTGTAGCAGTTTACAGACACTGACGCAGAGAGATGAACTTCAGAAAATAGTAGTGTAAACTAAAAACTGATACTACCACTACTACAGTCACTACTGATACATGTAAGTTTATAAGAGAAATATTTAAAAATAGTCCTTATTTTTGGGTCTTTGTCCTCTTCTATGTATGGCTTTGTTCATATTTCTTGCTCTGAGGTTGAGAGGCATGATCAGAGCCATCGCCGTCAGCCAGAAACATTTCAAATTGTGACATATTTGTTACACCCCACTCCCCCATGTAGTGACTCTGGATGTGTCCAAGCAAGGCAAGGATCAGTTATACAGTGTAACTGTACAGAGTATGCCCCTATCTAAGGTAGACACAAGTACAACAGTGACTTTTCATCTCTCCTTGATTTTGCAAAATTTTGTGGTTTTCTGTCATATTTTTATACTGTTGATTTATGCTTATTATTAAAAAAAAATGCATGCTGTCACAGTGCCCTGTTGTTCTGTGTTTAAGTAGCAATGCTTTAATGATCATCAGGTAAGCTTGTCTGAGATTGTAAGATGCAAGTAAGCTTCAATAAGCATACTGTTAAAGAATTACTAACATTGAAAGCCTTTTTTGTTGTTGCCATGCAGAGAATATTTACATAACTAGATAACGTATAAGCCTTAGGTATTGAAATGCATATGACAGTATTTGCAATAAAGGACATGGTTACAAAATTTTCAGAAGCTCATGACATTTGTTGTCATGTCATAGTCATCTTTGTAGGCTTTACCTGTAAACTAAACAGAATGCCAATCTATCACTTGTGGTCCATAATCTGTGCAGTAATCCTTTAAGCAATTTATCTTGAGCTTGTTTCTTGTTTGCTGTTCATTTTTTTTTTTTACTTTGATCATGTTTTCCCCATGAAACAAGTAGATAGTTGTTGTCAGGCAGCAGTTCTTTTTTTTTGGATAAGAAAGATTTTTACAAGTGGGGTATCACAGAGATTGCTACTTTCAGCATGGCACTTGGTACTTTTATAAAGTTGAATATAAATTATAATTAGAACTGCAGTGGAAGGAGAAGTGGTTTGAGATGAGTGCTGCTTGTTTTTTTTATACTTGATTTTGACTGGCATTCCAGTAATGTACTTAAAAAGTAATTTATTTTTTTCAAGCCTCACAACCTTTTTGTTTCCATCTAGATATTAAGTGAGCTGTCATGTCGCCAATACATTGAAATATTTGTTTTTTCTTCTACACTTCATTTTGTCTTGATTGGACTCTAGTAATGATGGTTTGGCACCCAGGGCAGCGTATTTAATTAAAGTTCCAGTTGTTGTGGTTTTGAGCATAGCTCCGCCCTTTCTAGTTGGCCACATCCCTTCTCATTGGCGCCACCCATTCAGCTGTCTCCTGCAGCCCCCCTTTGATTTGAAGTCACCAGCCATCACTGATTAATCACCTCAACTTTAATAATATTGTGTGTTTCTCTGTGTTGATGATTTGGTCCTACATGACGATGGCAAATCACACACCACTATTTCTAAGGAATTTGCTGCAAAAATCTAAAAGAAAAAACAGTTATTTATATTCAGACAATTGCTATGACAATAGCTATGATACTAAAAATGTCCTATTTCTAGTATGTTTGGCCTATTGGAACAAATGCCTGAAATACCTGTGCCCCTCCAACTGGAACAGACCCATTTCCAGAAAATAAAAACACTACTTACTCCACCTCTGATTTGAAATACTACTCCATGCTTTTATTTTCTTGTAATGCTAACTCCTTCGTTTTGGTTAGACATTCCTCCATTTTAAATTTGCTTATGGTATATCTCACTTGGTACTGGAAAGTGAGTCATACTGCCTTATTTAAACAGACCTTGCTTCAGTGCTTGACCACATCATTGGCATTGTTTATTCTCCTTCTGCTTCAGTCTCTCATTTATTCTAAACTCGCTAGTACTGAGCTTGCTGATTTGTTTCTGCTGTGCCAAAATGCAAGCACCTCTGCCTTGTCCATCCAGTGCTCCCCTGATGAACGTATCACATTTGTTCTTGATCTTGCAGACTACACTTCCTGAGTTTCTTCCCTGACTGTCTGTCTTCATTTCTATTAGATAGTTGACATTCTCCTATCTTTACAGCCTCTGATTGCAATATCAGTCTGTTTTCACTACCTTTATTTTTGTCATTTGACTTGCATTATATTTTTGAAAACTCAATACTAACCAGAAACCTCATCTCAAAGAATATTGGAGAATATTATTTGAACATATTTTGAACTGAATATTTGTTTACCTTGTCACTCTCTTTGTAATTTTGGGCATAGTATAAGTGTATATAGTTCTGAATGTATTTAGTTCTGTTGATCTAGTTTGTTGTCCTTTGCTGTTGTTATTTGTATAAAATAATAAAGAGAATTAAAAAAGAAAAAAAATAGTAACCCTACTCTTTAAAGCCCTTACTGTGGCAGAGACTTTTTTGTTCTTTATCCTACAATACAGAACTTTCTCTTGACTTACATCAGTTATGCTGATAAACTTTTTGTATTACCAGACTTAACAGAATCACCTCTTAAACATATTTGGATGCCTACATTACTCTACATGAAGCAGTCTTTTTTAACCTGAATCTTTGTTTAGTTTTGTAACATTTGTTTACTGGGAAAATCTGACCGGGACAGAGCCCATTTTTATGGGAGGCCTAGAGAGAAATGCTCCAGACATGTCTTTGGAATGTGGAAGGAAACCAAACCATGCAAAGAAAACCTGTGTAAATGCAGGGAAGACATGCAGACACAGCAAAGAAGCACTCCAACCGAGAATCAAACCGGAGAACCTCTTGCTATGAGGTGACAATGTTAACCACTGTAGCACTTCATCTCCCTAAAAATGAAAATAACGAAATGAGATATCAACAAGTCACTACAGAATCATAATCAGAGTATGATACAAACAATAAAGCAAAAAGTTAAAGTTACAAAACATTTGAATTGCAATTCCCCATTACATTGTAGCATGTTCACAGCAAAATTAATTATTTCTCAACTGAATATTCCCTAGACTACCAAAGACTGGGTTTTGTCAGATCTGTCAAACAAAATGGTTTCCCATGAAATACTCATATTTCAAAAATCCTTTTGGTTTGTAATGGATTTTCATTAACTTCTACAGAATGAAGAGGGCCAGGCATTAAATATAATGTTATCCCCAGAAGTCCAGTCATTATAATAATTTTTCCAAAAGATTTGCATTTGTTGTAATATCGACAGTCATAAAAAAGCAGAAAAGCATATATAAGTATTTAGAAACAATTTCATGGTACAGTTCATAGTACCGTTTGCAATTCTTGTAATAGCTTATAATACAACCATTTTGGCATAAAGTCATTTTGCAAACTATTGAACTACTAAATAACTATCTAGGGCATGTGTGTGTTCTCATAAATGTAATATTTATTCTATATAAAACTTAAACTCATTCAGTCATTCATTCATTTGACATGGCACCATTGATATATATTTCCAGAAGTGCTGTTATTATTCAGGTTTCTTTGCTGTGCAATATGATGTAAACGTAGGTTCTGTTTCCTTTAATTAGTTTCTAGTTATTAGTGTTCTTGCTATATCTAATATCCTCCAAAGTGACTATTAGCATTTTACTGCTTCTGGTCTTGGAATGTTATATAAAATCACATTTTTTTTCAATCCTAAAGCTGCCTATTCATAATTCTTGGCCAAATACCTGTATTTGTTCCCAATATCTTCCAAGTTTTGTTTGTACATTTAACAAAAATATGTTCCCAATCTACATCTATATTTTTCTTACAGCTTCAGCATTTTACAACTCCTCTTATTTATTGCAATTCTAGCTATTTTATATGGAGTAGAAAATGTTCTACTTAATAATTCCCTTGTATAAATTTCCCAAAATAGCATGTTTTTTAGTACATTAGTATATATTTACATTCATGTTTTTTTCTTTAAAGTATATTCATTTGCTTTCATTTGTATGTATTTATGTCAAATAATTTCTATTAAATATATGTCAGAGAATATAGATTTCTTATTAATGTTGTATAAGTTACTTCTTTTAAGTGGGACACAACTCTTTAGTAGACTAGATAAGGCTTGAACCAATATAACAACTGGTACAGACACTCTACCTTGTAGAGTACATAACAGGCAGTGTTACCTATATAAAGAAATATGACTACGTTTTAACTTGTGTAGTGTATTATATGGGGTAATTCATATCTGTTTAGTGAATTTACAATCAATCATAATACATTTTAATTGTATTTGTTTTTTTTTAATTTACATGCTTGACACAAAAGAGAGGGTATGGTCCTAGTGCCTGATACTTTAATAAGAGTAAGGAATATGATGTGTTTAATCATAACTTTTGCATCTACAGGATATGTAGTAGAAAGAATCCCCCCCCCCAAAACCTATGAGATCTGCCAGTTATAGTCACTCTGTGAGTATTTTGAATTCTTACCATTCCTGTTCACTCTGCCTTGTTGTGTTTTTAAATCTAGTTGCTTTTAAGTGGCCCATTCCTTATGTGAATTTGAGTTTAAAAGCTCGCCCCATTCCTATCACATTATATCTAGTCAGTACAATGTTATACTGTGGAGGCCCTTCTATAAAGTGAAAAACTTTATTTTATCTTTCATATTTTTGTACCCAATAGGAGCACACTATAATACCTAGAACATTATCTCCTTCCTCTTCTTCTTTTGGCTTTTTCATTTGGACCGCAGAATGATTGGCAGTAGAGTTTTACAGTGTCGAGTTGCCAGCCCGGTGCCCAACCTTCTACAGAAGGCACACACACACATGCACACTCACACCTAGGGCCAATTTAGAGTGCCCAATCCACCTGCAGCATGACTTTGGGATGTGGGTGGAAACCGGAGCACCTGGAGGAAACCCATGTGACCACAGGGAGGGCATGCAGACTCCACACAGAAGGCACTCCAGCCAAGAATCAAACTGGAAAACCTCTTGCCTTGAGGTGGCAACATTAACCGCTGTACCACCGCGGCCGCCCACCTAGAAAATTATCCCACCTCCCCTTTTACAGCTTAATTTTAAAATATAAAATACGGAATTATACCATAGATCAATGGGTAGCCTGTGAAACTGTCATATGAACCAGCCTGAGACATACTTCTGTTTTATTCCTGGTGTCAGAAAGAGCAGAGGGATTAATTTCTACCTTTCCTAGAGACTGATGATAGGTGTTTGGCCCATGACCCAATTCTCAGGTGCCATTTTGGGATTAGAGCTACTGCTTTGCTCTTGGTCAAGGAGGGAGAAGAAAGACAGTTATTCCTAATTCTGATTGGGTGTAGTCTGTGGGATTTCTCCTATTGGCTGTATCACCTTCAACTTAAATTCCAGACCAGTGTGCAAGTCTAAGATTTATTGTACTGCTGAACCATGCTACCCAGCGCCTATACCAAGAGTAGACTACTACAAAAAGCCTCCCCAGCAATTCAAAGTTCTGATGAAGTCCAATATGTAAATGGATGAAATTGCTTAAAGAGTAAATATTAAGGTTTTTTTGAATAAATATTTGTAAATCCATGTTTAGTCCGAGGCTTTTTTAGATGTCTAGTAGAGCCGATGTCCTGTGGACTAGTGAGCAGGTTTTTGCTGCCATCATTTATGAAGGGTACCTGACCATCACCTTCATCTTTCTGTTTTTATTTTGCAACCTGATAGAGTTTCTTTGTTCTTAGAGTCTTCCCTGACCACTGCTTGCAGTTGATTGCATCAAGCAGTGGTTTATGCTGTGGGTCGACTGTTTCACTGGGGGTGACTTTGTAATCACTGATTCTTCCATAGTGCCCTTTTCTTATTAGGAGGAAGTCTACCTAAGTTACGTGTTTTTCAATCTTGTATGTAATCATGTGACTACCTTTCTTGCAGAACCATGTGTTCGCCAACATCAAGACATTTACCAGATAGAAATCTAGAATGGCCTCTCCTTTATTGCTGTTCCCCCACCCCTGTGGACCCAGGCAGTTGTCATATCCTGGTCTGTCTGTACTGATATGTCCATTCAGGTCACCTATTATCAACATCAGTTCATGTTGTCCTGCTTTATCTAGTAGATCCTGCACTCTTTTCCTCATTATCACAACCTTGCTGTGGGGAATAGGCTGAGGTTATGAATACTGCCCTATCATAGGCTGAGGTTATGAATACTGCCCTATCATAGGCTGAGGTTATGAATACTGCCCTATCATAGGCTGAGGTTATGAATGCTGCCCTATCATAGGCTGAGGTTATGAATACTGCCCTATCATAGGCTGAGGTTATGAATACTGCCCTATCATAGGCTAAGGTTATGAATACTGCCCTATCATAGGCTGAGGTTATAAATACTGCCCTATCATAGGCTGAGGTTATGAATAGTGCAATATCATTAGGCTGGAGTCTGATTCCCAAGAGTCTGTCACTAATTCTGAAGACATCCCTCACTCTCTTCAGATGTCACGCCCTCACCACAATTCAAAAACAATTTCTACTCTGTCCTCTTCCTGAGTAGTGCACTCTAGATCCCAATCCAATTGACTTTTATTCACTGCTGATCCATCTTCTATCCTGGATATATAAGATAAAGCCTCCTCCTTACCATCATGTCATTCACTTCAAAAATGCATCCTCTTAGTGAGCCTACATTGAATGTAGCAATTCTTAGTTCATGCTTGGCAGGCTGGTTGTTTTACATCCAGTTCCTCAGTGAACTATCCCAGATAATCCAAGCTGGGCAACTGACCACAGGCCAACCAGTAAGTATTGACCCATGGCTACTGTAATTTATGGTCGGCACACACTGGCCAGTAAGGGCACTTAAACACCCCACCACCGTTAGCATGGGTCCCTGGTGTAGGTAAACGTAGGCATGGTCCTCAGCCCACTTATCACAGGCAAACAACCTGCCCATTTGGTGACACCTGGTGCATTATGCTGTGCTGTAGCCATGGGGGACTTGCGTGCTAAACCTGGGTTGAATTTGTGGCTTCCCATCCATTCATACAAATTACTTTTGAATAGAGTAAGAGAAGTACTACATTTAATGTAGAGAGGACTATGATTTCACAGAAGTAGAAATCTCTGGGGTATATACATATCCCCCAACAAGTTCAATTCATGCTGCAGAAGAGATTGAGATCTCAGAAGCAGGTGCCAACACTGGGCTTGTGAATGTGTAATAGGATCTGTTGAAACTGTCTACATAAGGCAAAGGTTACCTCTCACTAGCTTGCATGATAAAGAGAAGAATGACAGGACTTTGAGATGGCCCTCATTTGTATGGTTTAGGCCCTTGATTTTCTTATTGAGAAAACATTGTGCTCATTCCAGTGTGACAAGCATTTGGGGCAATAACATACCAAAAGGGGCATTGTGCTCAATGATGCTCAATGATCGTAAAGAGTGCTTTGCATAGTAGAACGATTACATCTCTGGACCAAACACCATAACTTAAATGTAGGCTGTGATGAAAAAGTACTTCCTTACAATAGTGGATATGTGGTGATGAAAGGAGAGTTTGTTGCTTTCATAGGTTACCAGATTCATGACTATGGGATGAATTTTTAGGACTGTGTTGTCAAAGTGATAGCTAGAAGGGGAATCATGCTTTCCAAAGAATATGATAATACATTTCTTAGCATTTAGTTTTAGTTCATAGTTTTGGCAGCAGCTGTTTTTTTCTTGGGCAGGCCCTATTGGAGGATAATGGAGTCCTCTGGGAAATTTATGCATGCACCAAATTTAAGGTTAGCTGCAGACTTAGCTTTGACCTCTGAGAATAAATGAGAAAGAGACATGACCGAAGGACTGAATGCTGGGGTATGCTGTTAGTGAAGGGTCTTTTGGAGGAGACAGAGAGACCCACTTTTATTTCTGGAGTTCTATTTGTGAGCTAGTTTGCAATCCAGGAAGTTGCATATGGATTTCATTTAGCTGACAATACCACTCTATGGGATAGTGCTAAACACATTTGTGAGATCTATATTGTGTGTACTGATTTGCCCTCCTCCATTACAACTTTTCCAAAGGAATCAACCAGGTTAATGTCTGATTTCTTATTACCACCCATGCTAATATATGGTAAATTTAAAGTTTTAGACAATGGAACTGGAGACACCATAAATGTGATGGAGGGATGAGATATGTGCTACACAAGAAGTTAAGTGTAATAGTAGGACCATTAATAAGGTTTACATCCCCAGACTGAAGGTGCTTCGAAGTAGGAGAAGAGTAAGGAACAGATAATATGCAAAAAGGAATGAGGCACAGTATTAACCATTGCATCCTGAATCCTAGACACATAGTCCATAAGAATCAATAATCCTGTCCATCATTCATCAGGTCTCATGACATTGTCTGTCTTTGTATCTCAAGTTCTGCAGGTTTAACAGCAGTCAACAGTATAAGAGACACTAAGTGTATCAGCATCATTTAGTAAAAGGCTCCCAAATAGCAGTCTTGCATGGCAAAGTAAAATGAGGTATGTGAATATAGAAGGAACAGTGTAAAGATGAAAGTCCGTATAAAGTTAAAACCAGTTCAGATATCTAAACTGGAACCTTGAGAAAGGGCCAAAAGTAAGATATCATCATAAGTGTGGCCATCATTATGACACAGTTGTGAGGATGGCATAACATAATCTTGTCACAGGACAATATGTTTATATTTTTAAATCATACACAGACAATACATAAGACCCGTGACACCCACATATCAGAAATACCCACCACTTCATTATCCCTGATCCTATAACTGTAAAAACATAACAATTTATTTGCCACAAATATGATATCACAGACAAATGAAACAAACTCACCTTTAAAAATCAGAATTATAACTATATATATATATATATATATATATATATATATATATATATATATATATATATATATATATATCATACCGAGGCCAAAATCCCTACTGCACATGTATACTCAGTCTCTTATTTACACATTTCCGACAACACAACACAGTTACAACAATCTCAGTAACCCACAACTCATACACACACTGAACTTTATTATTATTTTTTTAGTTCCACTCCACTCCCACCTCTACTTGACCATCTGCTGCTCCAAAGGCCATCTCTTCATCTACCAGTCTACCAAACCCAACAAACCTGTAAATTATATTTGGGGTCTGTGAAAGGATCAAGACACCCGGGGGTGGAATCATACAACTGTCAAGAATATTTTTTTGTATATGTTTGTATGTGTGCCTTAGATTCCTACCACTTTGTATAAGCTTGTATCTAGGAGTTGATTTGCTGATATGAAATTGGGATGCTGACATATCATCCTATCTCTGCTGTAACTCAGCCACTGCCGTGCCTCCCTGAAGACCATGCCCACTGTCCACTCCCATTATCTACCAGTAACCTATCACAAAGTGATCATAAGTAAATGCCCCCCCCCCCCCAAGATGGACATGCCCATCCTCCTCTAATAGTGCCTCAGATGACCAAGCTACTAATCGATCCCAGATTGTCTGGGCCATTGTCAAGCTTTATCTTGTATGCTACAACACTGACAAGAATTCAAACATTTAACACAGCCAGTTAGCCTGGACACATGCAATTTAATTGAAAGAATGTGCATTCATAGGTGCATATTAAAAAATATATATATGAATATCTGTCAGAATCTCATCATCTGGGTATGTGGCCAAGATGGTAAGCAGTTAACAGCACTGCTTTTTAGCTTTGCTTCATTTTAACATCTCTGACAGGATTTTCACAAAAAAAAAAAAAAACTCAAATAGAACATTTCAAAACGTGATGGATTTATAGTTGAACATCTGCTGAAAGATTTACTACAAAAAATAACAAGTTTGAAACTTTAATTGCTTTTTCCCATCAAGAAAACTAGAAAGGACTAATTTTTTATTTACATTTGTTGACTGAGAAAGTCTGACTTAAAACAAAGCCAATTTTCAGCAAAGGCCTGGAGAGAAACACTCCAGATGCATGTCTTTGAATTGTGTGAGGAAGCCACGCACCCAGGCGGAAACCCACACAAACACAGGGAAGACATGCAGACTCTGCACAGAAGGCACCCCAGCCAAGAATCAAACCAGAGAACCTCTTGCTGTGAAGCAACAATGCTACCAATGCACCACTACATTATCCAGATGGTCTCCGAATGAGTCACACTAAGCCCAGCATACAGGACAGTACAATGAAAAAAGACACGGATTATACTAAGTAACATCAGTCAGTTATCTGTAAAGATGGATAAATTAGAAAGCAGAATGGACAATTTTAAAGAGGAATGTAAAAAATAAGTTGAAGTGCTGAGTGAGTCTCTTATACAACAATCATCTCAAATCTTGAGTATAGAAGAGGAAATGTCTGGTTTTGATGGAAGATCACTTGAACATGAGTTTAACACTGAATTTCTTCTGAAACAAAACAACTTATTCCAGGAAAAAATAGAAGACTTAGAGAACAGATCTAGAAGGAATCACATTGGGATTTACATGATTCCTGAAAATGTACAGAAGGAGATAGTATGATTCAATTCCTTAATACCCGGCTGCCTAAAACATTGAACCTGCCTGAGGCTTTTTCCTTTGGCATCGAAAGGTCACATATATCACTTTCCAACTCATCTTGAAAAAGAAACCCACCTTCACCAAGGTCAGGCATCATAAGATATTTCTCAAGTCAAGATAAGGATTTAGTTTTCTTAAAAGCTGCATAGACTAATTATCCAGTTAAAATTAGACAGTATTATAAGATTTGACAATGGACATTCAAAATTGGATAAAAGTGTGTGTGTCACTTGTTAAAAGCTTAAAGTAAAACAATATTCAAGCATAAATGTTGTTTCCAGCAAAAATAAGGATTCACCTTCCAGAAGGAAAGAAGGTTTTTAACACCTTGGAAGATGCAATGAACTTTATACAGAAAAATAAAATCCTAGAAAAAAGCAGAAGAAATGGACTGCAATCTGTCAACTTGTTTGAAGAGAAATGCAACAAGGGATGATTGGTTATTAAAAGACAAAAACAGTTAACTGAAGGGCAAATGAAATCAAAGAATTTCATGGTTATGAATTCTTATTAATTTAAAGAAGTGCTTGAATATTTATGAACAGGTGCTGAATATTACTTTTTTCAAGGTAAATCATTTACTTCTTTCCTTTTTAACGTTGAAGATCAATTCTTTTAGTTATACATGAAATTAAAGGCACTTATTTTCATTTAGAGTTTAAAAGGACGGTACAGTGGTGCAGTGGTGACGTTGTCACCTCACAGCAAGACGTTCTTGGGTTTGATTTGCAGCTGGAGCATCTTCTATGTGGAGTCTGCATGTCCTCCGTGCATTCATCTGGGTTTCCTCTGGGTGTTCCGGTTTCCTCCCACATTACAAAGAAATGCATCTGGAGCGTTTCTCCCTGGGCATCGCTGAACATTGGCTTTGTTCCAAGTGGGACTTTCCTGGTTAACAAATGTTAAATAAATAAAAGGTTAAACTATAAATTTTATTAAAAGTTAATCATTACTATGAGGATACTTATGTTAGGTGGCACACTTTCTGATATCTTGGCATAGTTGAGTAATGTACTATTAAATTTAATACAAGATGCAACTGATGACACTAAAGAGGCATGTTAAGTTACATTCTGGGTTCTTAAAATGGTCTAGTAGTGTGCTACTGATAGTAAGTTATACTATGTTGTGACGACCGTGCCCTGGCCCAGCAATCAAGGAGCCTCAGTCCTCACCAATAACACCAGGGAGGTCATCTCATAGAAGAGAAAAGGATAATTAATACACACAGTAAAGTACAATTTCCCTTAAGTGCACACAGAGATCACAGTCAGTCTGGGGCTGGCTGCTCCCTTGCTCACCAGGTCCCCAATAAGACTCCCCACTGGCACAGTTATAGGGTACAGGTCTCAGCCCAACTGGGCAAGCTAGAACCTCCAGTACCCTCTCTGTCCAACCACTGCTTCATGTCCCTGCCCAAGTAGCTGACACAACACACACACACACACACACACACACACACACACACACACACACACACACACACACACACACACACACACACACACTTTGAGATAAGTATTTGTACACTTTACAGACACTCATGGGAAAGGCTGACACAGATTCTCCAGCTGTGCCCCTTTACCCAGACTATACGGTAGTAATTACTGCCACCACCCAGTTAATAATATCAGCTAATAAAAGGCCCTTAAAAGGGTGTCCAATTATTACTGTGGAATATTAATATCCAATGTTAATGTGACTATACAGTCTAAGGCTTATTGGAAGGACTTAGACAGTAAACTCTATAAATATATAATGTACTCTAAAGCATACTTCATCTCTACACAAACCAGCTACAGG
Organism: Protopterus annectens; assembly: GCF_019279795.1. Classification (NCBI taxonomy): domain Eukaryota; kingdom Metazoa; phylum Chordata; order Ceratodontiformes; family Protopteridae; genus Protopterus; species Protopterus annectens. The sequence goes on along the minus strand of NC_056729.1, from coordinate 1,939,286,829 downwards.
TAGAAGGTTTTAAAAATATTTAATAATAAATAATTAAAACACAAGACAAATCTACTACACCACAGAGATATCTAAGAGTTCACAGATCACACAGAAACTTAAAATATAAATAATGTAGGAAAGATCTGATTATACGGAAAAATACTTAATCTAACTTTTTAATCTTTAGCTAATCTTAAGAGAAAACACAGTGCTACAATCCTACTTACATACATAAAGAGCATAGGCAGTGCTGGTAAGTTAGATGTCCACAGTCAAAATGCTCCTTGTCTCTTGTGAGAAATAGTATTTAAAGATTACTAACAAACATATCTCTAAAGCCCTCCCAAAATTACATCATTTTTTGACACTTAGGTTTTCACAGTATTCATATTGCATCATCTTAACATCTGGTCTGAGTTCTCAGGCCACAAACTGCATTATTTAGCAATCTAACCCCTCCTCAGAAATTTACAACGATACAAGACATTTCACATGTATATGCTAACAGAAACTAAAGCAATAAAAGCACCTTCCACATCTAAATTCTGGTCATAAACTTTAGCCTTAAAACAATGGGCATGAAATCTTCATCCAGCCGCCCTTGGGCCGAATTCAAACATGAAAGGATACAACATGCTTCACTGGGCCAGTAGAATGCAATGTTGTCATATATTTTACAGTTCCACATTTCACAGTGTTTTCTTACATTTAGAAACACAAGCCTGTATTTTACATTTATTTATACAGTTGATAGAACTATATATTAAATTCTATTTGACTAGGCTGGCAGCCTTCGCCAATATCTCCCCAATCGTCACATATGTTATAAACAAAGTATAAAAAATATAGTTTTTTACATATACAACAGTTATTATTGGAATGTTATCAAATAATTACAGTAACATTTACACTTTTACTAGTCAAACCTGAATCATAAGTAACCGTCATTCTTTTAATGCAAGTTTATATGCTATGTCTCCTTTAAAAGATAACAGTCTGCTTTATATTAAACATCTCATACAAATAATGCTTACTGAATAATTAAATGTTATTTCTTTAAATACAATAGCGTTTTAGTGGTTAACATACTTTGGAGTGGTTTTTATTTATTTATTTATTTTTTTGTGGTTTGTAGGGGTTTAGAGGATTGATGTGTTGTGTGGAAGTGGCTTGGATTTACTTACATGTGTCTTTATGTAAATTGTAATAAATAGACTGTTGATTTTCAAGCCCTTATCATGAAACCAGCTTTGTGATGCTGGGTGAGTTCTGAAATTATAAGAACTGTCCAGATCACTTCTTCCTGTATAAAAGTAAATAACCATAATATTTTAATTATATGCCAAGATGTCAAAGAATACAAGTTACATAATAAGTAAATGACAGTGAATTGCATTCTAAACCACTGTCAGTTATTACATAGTTCTCAATGCTTGCTGCTGATAGCATACTTGACATACAATAGCCCCAGGAAAGTTATGCTATGTTATAAACAAAGTATAACAAATATAGTTTTTTTTACATATATAAATGTTATTATTGGAATATTATCAAATAATTAGAAAATTAGAAAAACATTTACACTTTTACAATTTAAGCCTGGATCACACATAACTGTCATTTTTAATGCAAGTGTATATGCTATGTCTCATTTAAAAAAAATGACATTCTGCTTTATATTAAACATGCCATACAAATAGTGCTTACTGAATCATTAAATATTATTTCTTTAAATGCAATAGCTTCATAGTGGTTAACATATTTTAGAGTGTTTTTGTTGTCTAATGGTGGTATGGAGGGGTTTGGGGGGATTGATGAATAGTGTGGGGATAGCCTGGATTTACTATTGAGCATTTTTGAATGAATTGTAGGTGATAAACTATTCATTTGCAAGCCCTTGTCCTGAGGATCATCTTGAAACAGCTTAATTAGAGTTATGAGCATTTTAGTGATGCTGTGGGAAAATTTTATGAACTGTCCAGGTTAATTCTTCCTGTCTAAAAGTAAATAATCATAATTTTTTAATCAAATGCTAAGGTATCAGTGAATACAGTTAAATAATAAGCAAAAGACAAGGGGATTGCATTCTAAACCACTGCCAGTTATTAAATAGTTCTGAGTGCTTAAAAAACACTAAAATGATACTTTATATACTTGCCTATAGAAAAACACTTCTGATAAAAAAATTAGGATTGTCTTTCTCTGTTATTGTCTTTTTAATAATATGAAAACTGAATATCTCAGAATAATTTATTATGGAAAGTTTGAATATTAAAAGGGTAGCTTTATCAGATGTTTGTTCAGATACTATTAGACATAATATTTAAGGAAAATATGACTGATTCTAACAGTAGTACTATATTAAAGAGTACCAAATGTGTAAAGGTAAATATAAATGTTCTATTTTATGATATTCTACCCTAGGATCATAGCTAAAATATAAAACCTGTGAATATAGTAATATTACAAGACATAGTATACAAACAGAAATAAATTAAAAAAAAGATCAGAGTAAGTAAATATGTATACAGTTAAAGAATATAAATATGTCTGCAAGGCTGGGAGCTTGGTATAGTGGTTAAGGTATTCATCTTAAAGGCACAAGGTGCAGAGTTTGATTCTCACTTGGGGTAATTGGCTGGACTTGGAATGGCCCACAAGGTCAGTTAGCCTGTTACTAATTCATGATCTTGTGATCCTATGATCAAGTTTACACACTGCTTCCATGGGACCAGATGGCGTCCCAGGTTGCGTCCTACATGAACTCCAAGAGGAACTAATCCCTCAAATAAAACAGCTATACAATCTCAGCCTCACTACAGGATATGTGCCCACAGAATGGCGTACAGCAACAGTGGTCCCACTCCACAAAGGTGGAGCCTCTACGGACCCTGGAAACTATTGCCCCATAAGCCTGACTAGTTTAGTCTGCAAGGCTATGGAGAGGATCATCATGGAGCTCATAAACAAAGACATTGGGGACCTACAGACACTAGATCCTACCCAGTTCGGCTTTGCCAAGGGCAGATCCTGCCTTTTGAACCTGGTTGACTTCTTCGAAACAGTCACCAAAGCCATAGATGAAGGGAAGGTAGTCCACACAGCCTATCTGGACCTTGCAAAGGCATTTGACACAATACCCCACTCGGGCATCATAGATAAGCTATCCAGCTTAAATATAAACCCCTATGTCACAAGATGGGTCACAAACTGGCTCAAAGACAGAACCCACAGAGTGAGAGCTGCTGGAGCCATGTCAGACTCGAAACCAGTCACAAGTGGCATCCCACAGGGTTCTGTCCTGGGAACACTCTTGTTCGGTATATACTTTTCCGAGGTACAGGCAAACGTGGGAGGACTATGGCTCACCAAGTTTGCAGACGACTGCAAACTGGGCGACATAATCGACTCTCCAGCTGACACAAACATCCTTCAAAAAGGTCTCACAGAGACAGACAACTGGTGCCAGCACCATGGTTTAAAGCTAAATGCCAAAAAATGTATAGTCATACCCTTTGGCAAAAACAATGTGCCCACAAATTACCACATAGGCAGAAACCCATTAAGTACAGAGAAAGTTATTAGGGACCCAAGTTGATAGCAATCTCTCCTTTGAAAACCACATTGCCAAAGTGGTTAGAAAGACCTTCTACATAGCCCACCTCATCACAAAGGGTTTCACATCTAGATCAAGAGAGGTAATCGTGCCCCTTTATTCATCCCTCATCAGGCCCATCATAGAATGCAATGCCCCTTTTGGGATGTACCTTACCCGACACCTGCAGCAATTAGAAAGACCCCAAAAGTATCTCACCAAGAGGATCAAGGGTCTCAAACAGATGCCATATGCTGCTCGGTAAAAAAACTCCAGCTCTACTCAGTTGCATACCGCCTACTTTGAGGCGATCTATGTCTGACATACAAAGCTATGTCAAATCCAGAATTAATGGACATGTTCCACCTCAGTAAATCTAAATCCCTTAGAGCCACACGCTCGAGGGACTTGAACCTCAGCACAGAAATAAATAGAACTTGCTGGAGGGACAGGTTCATAACCCAGAGGCTCCCTTCGCTCTGGAATAGAATTCCAGTTCATGTGAGGCAGAGCACCTCACTGAATCTCTTCAAGAAGAATCTCGATAGGTGGATGGGGGATCGTAGGTTTGTCCCAGGGATTACTCCCGTGTCACTATTAGACAGAGGCACAGTAAACTAAACCTTAAAAAGGGCACAGTATACTCAAATCAAGGGGTGGCGTAAGCCATACAGAATCGGGCTAGGCTTATAATTGCCCCAGGGCAGATAGCCTAGTATGAACCTATGAACCTATGAACCTATGAATGGACCCATTTGTCCTGGGACATCTTCAAGTGGGGCTAGATAAATAAAGTAGCAGGAATTAAGAGGATAAGGGAAGGATAGGGTTAATTAGGAAAGAAAGTTTGGGAGAAAATGAGGTATGGGTAGAGAGGGGCTTAAAGGATTTTAGGCAAGTGTAACTGGAGTAGGAGTCACATTTTTTGGTGTGAACTTGCTACAGTGCAGGTTTACATCCGAGATGACCTGTAGGCTTAGCCATGTAAGGTAGGCCTTGTGGCATGGCAAAGGTAAGTAATGTTAGTTAATGAAAGTTGGGATGTTTTTTTTTCTCTTGAGGAGATTTTTCCTTGCAAGTTGTTTGCTAACATTATTAACACTGTAGTGCTGTTGTCTTAAGATTGTTAGGTTACTAGGTGCTCGGGTGGTCAGGTTTGAAGGTAGTATGGTTAGGGACTGTGCTTCAGTTTAAGTTAGACTTGGCTAGTGGTATGGTTGTGTGGTGGCTGTTTGTCATTTTATGGTTATGGCTTGTTGGGGGGTTGCTACACTATGTTGGCCATTGGTAGAAGCTCTTTGTGGCTTTAAATTATTTTTGTCATGCTGCTACTGCATCTAGGTCAGTTATGGTAAGTGATTCTCCAGCTTAGATGTCATAGGTGGTGATCAGGTAGTGTCTTGTGGCTTGTTATTGTTGGACAGTGCTCACTAGAGTTGCAGTTGACAGATTGTGCTGTTTTGTGGGCTTCCAGAGTACAGCTGCTCACTGAGCATGTGTGTGGTTGCTTAACAGTTATGGGCAATGGGCAAGTTTTAAAATAAATAAATAAATAAATAAATAAATAAATAAATAAAACTTACTTTAAGTCTTGCAGGACATGGAGATTTCCATTTGGAATTTGTTTGCTAACATTAGTCTTGTAGGACACAGGAATTTTTACCTTGGAATTGGTTTGCTGACAGGATGTGGACATTTGAAATGGTTAGAAAAGGATGGGTGTTCAATGTCGTATGTGGTATTCTTCCCAAGATTCAGGTTGAAGGAAGTCCTGCTATTGTAGCACTTGTCTAGGTTAAGAAGGACATGGAATGAAAATAACTCTTGTTAAAGGCTGTGACCCTCAGTAGAGAGGAAAGTCAGATGATGGAATATTCACCTTTTAACCTCATATTTTGTCTGTTCCTCATAAACTTGCGAAGATGAATGTGTCCTTTAATTAAGTTTCTTGATGATTTCTGGTTTCTTTGAGGCTGGCTGTGTGTTCAAGGGCTATGAGATGCCTGTACATACCAGCCATTGGCTGCGCATGTGGATGGTACATTTAGTTAATGGTTGACATAGATGGCAATGCCACTTGTTCGGGTAGTGGTACATAGCATATGCCTGTTTGGCTATAGGAGGGTGAATGGATCCAACAATAGTTGCACAATTACAATGGGTGGGGGAATATTCAAAGAATGAAAGGTATAAGTTGGTACTTGGGGGGAGACACATTTAATGGTATTGATGGCAGCGAGATGTCGAGCAAGACCGAGTCAGAACCCTTAAGGAGCTAAGGACTTTTGAATCACATGGTGGGAAAGTGAACAGCACCAAGCTGTAGGTTACAGAGTGAACTTTTCTATTGTAGCCCCTTTTGCTGCTCTTTTCCGAGTGTGACAGCATTACTTTCCTTACATTTAACTTTAAATTGTGGTCGCCATATGAGTTGGAGAAGGACTCATCACAGGGCATGTGATGAGTGATGCCCTGTGCATGTCTGGCTAACATCAAAGATTAAACACTTCTAATTTATGAACTCTATCATGCATTGCATGGTGCTGAGGTCTGTTCCCATCAGGATATTGGAGGACTTATATAAAAAAAGAAAAAAAGTGTATATCAATGATGTTGAGGTTTCTGTACACTGGTTTAATCATGGGGGGATTACTTCACCCGTATTTCAGTTTGCTGTCATGTCCTTCAGATAATGTGTTAACAGGAAGCCTATTATCCTTGTCAATTTCCAAGTTTAAATGAGCAGGATATGAATGGTCGTTAAGGTCGGTGCCTTTCTTTCCTCCTTGTTGTGGGTGGTGGTTGTTGGGCTTTGCTCAGATAGTTGCACTAAGAGGTTCAGAAGAGGATTAGTTGGCCAGAGGCAGGCAAATGCTGTTTCTGAATGGGTCAGGTGAATGGCATGGTGACATTACTCCTTGAGTGCCCTTTAGGAATTTCTATAATATAAAAAAAAGGATAATAATAAAGACATTGAGGCCGGTGATGGTCGCGGGGGGAGGGAGGATTGTGGTTGCCCAATACGGCAGAGATTTGATTACAAGTGGCCAAGGTGCAGGGTTTGAACCTTGTTATGTCGGAAAGGGGTTGCGGCCTGTTTTTGATGATTAAGTTGTAAATAGGAAGCATTCTAACAAATGTTTCTGGAAGTTGCAAAATCTGAACAAAAAAATATATTGGGTTTTGCCTCATAATTTGGGTCTGCTCCTGATACAGTCCTTGTTTACATATGGGAAGGTTTATGCTAAAGCTATACCCATACCTCTCAACAGTACAGTTCTGCAGAATGTCCAGATTTGGACATGAAGTCTTTGTGGCGCATGATTTTGTGAGTGGTATACAGTCCAAAGAGCAACAGTTTTATGGGCTGAGGAGCAGTCATGAATGTCAGTTTTGTTCTCTTATGTTTGGTTACTGATGGAGCGCTCTACCATTATTCTGAGGGTGTGGCAGTTTAGGATTGTTTGGCCTGGGTTTTATTCCATATGATAGTATAGTCTGCTTTTCTTCAGATTTTGCTGTATGAATAGGTTTTCTGCATGTCTTGGTAATGTTGCAGATTTTTACAGAAGGTGCAGGTTAACTCATAGTTAAAAATGGGAGTTTATGGCAAATGCTAGCGAATGACTGAGGACTGAAGGTAGAAAATAATGGCAGATAAGTTCTTAGACATAATATATGAAGATAGAGGGTGCTTCAAATTTCTGCTGAAACAAGACCAGTTGGTCAACCAGCATTGTGGTTGGTGATGCTCTGAGTTTGTAAAAGTGATATTTAATAAGTATCCTTATTCTGCTTTTGTTCACCATTAATTGTGGTCTTGTCAAACTTGCTAAGAGGTAGTAAACTTTGAAAAATTGAAGTAGGATAGTGGGTGGTGAGGAACATATTAAAACAAATTATATCATTTTGAAATGTTAACTGTGGCATTTGTTGCTTCAATTGTGGTGAGGCAAGTGGGCTTGTCGGTGGTCTTGGGTCCAACTTTCAGGCTAAGGTTTGGCTAGAAGGTAAAACAGCTAGCAATTTCCATTAATGGGGTAGATTCAATTATGGCTATTTCCCTCCAACACGTCATCTGCTGGGTGAATGGTAGATCACAGGGGTAGCTATTAATTAAAAAATTGACCTGGTATTATGAAGTAAGGGTGGTGATTTTAAAGAAGGTAGTTATTAAATTGATAGTGGTCATGTCCTGGGGATCTGTCTGTGTGTGCTTTGGGCTACAAATCTGGGTGGGAACAAAGTAGTGTGGTGTATACAGGAATCATTTAAAACCTAATAGCTACACATTAAGTAGGGAGGGTAAATCACTACAGTGAGTTGTCCAGGACTTTCTTAATCTAGTACAGAAGGAATTCATACAGAGGTACAGTGGTCTTTTATTTTGCGAACAGAGTAGACGTCTGCCTGGGCTTAAAGTTAGGTAATTTTGGTTACATGTGTGCTGAGAATTTAGAGTTTTCTTGCTTTTGCAGGTAAAGAGGTGCAGAGTGGACCTCAGTTTGATATGTTGTAATTAAGTATTTAAGGAAAGTGTTAAATTGAATAATTGGTAAGTGATTGGATGAGTTGAGTATAAATGGATGCAGATGCAGAGTATTATTAGTTCTGAAGAAGCAGTCTGTTGACTGCAAGGGTCTATGTTATAATAGGAAACAATCAAAAGCTCGAATGCTGTTATAGCGACCACAATAGAACGAAAAAAGAGCAAACAGCCAGAACAGCAAATTTTTTCCCAGGGAAAACATTTGCTGTTCCCAAAAAAAAAAAAAAAAAACACTAAACATTTTAAGTGGGGGGCTTCGCTCCACACCCACACCTCTCTACTTAAATATACCAACTCCGAGATCGCACTACAGTGCCAAAAACAGCAAAGTGACTGAAGCGGCCAAGCAACTTCTTTCCCAGGGAAAGAATTTGCTTAAAAGCCGCTTCGTCATTTTGTGTTTCTGACATTTACAGTTCGACCAAGATGCATTTGACAGAATGTGTTTTCGGTCTTCTGACAGGAACCCAACTGCGAAAGAGCTTAACCATTGATTTTTTTTTTTTATTTCCTTGTTGTTTTTATTATATTAAAGTTTGTACACCCCCAGTCTTGGAGTTTGCTTTGGATTTTTTATATTTCATTGGATCTGGTATTCCTTTGGAGTGTTCATTACTGATCTGCTGGACATTTACTTTTTTATACTTTAAATTACCAAAAGGCACAAAACAAGGCTGTCTATTATCACCTTTATTTTTTGCATTACCAATAGAACCCATTGCTAATAGTATTATGTCCAATAAGAGCATTAATGGTATCAAAATAAAATAAGAATTTGAACTAAAGATTCAACACTTTGCTGATATTTTACTAACAACAGAAAATATAGAGAATTCATTCAAACATATTAATTAGTTCTATGAGTCAGTTTGAAGAAATCTTGAACTTAAGATTTAATTGTAATAAAGCACCTACATTATTAATTAATAAAAAAATTAAAAAAATCCAAACAAAAATATTCTAACTTCAACTGGAATAGCAAACAAATAAAATAGCTTGTTATAACCATTATGTCTAATAGTAAATAAATGATACAAACAAACTTTCAACAGGTTGTTGATAACATTTTAAGTTTAGTCATAAATTGGAACAAATTCTTCTTTAGCATAGAGGAATGATTAATGCTTATTAAGATGGCAATTCTCCATAAAATATTGCTTGTCTTACAATATTTAATAACATGTCCACCAAAAAACTGATGAAGAAGATGAATAATATTTTACTTAAATGTTTTGCATCCTAATAAACCACAAGTTTACTTTGATTGGCAAAGAAAAGGTTGGGATAATGGGGGAATAGGATTACCTGATATTCAGTTGTATGCTTCTTCAACAAGTGCAAATGTTATAGACTCGTGGATAAATTCATCTTATGATTCAAAATGAAAACAAATACATCAAGAAATATTAATAGTAAATAATAAATATATCAGAATCTGTAATAAACAAATAGTCCCTAATAGATGGATCTGGTTATTAAAATATTTTTGTGTAAATGGAATTACACCCTATTTAAATAATCTCTTTTTTCCAAAAGTTCACATATTCTAACCATTGCATTAAATACTTAATATTTTCTATGTTTCCAATTGCATATACAAATGACTGGTTAGAAACTCCTAACTTTAACAAAATGCTAGCATTGAAACAACAAAGTAACTTTATTTATTGGCATCAATTTTTAAATGGTACTGATATATATGCTGTTGATAATTTGAGGTCCAAATACAAGCAATACTCTGGTTAACTGGTTAATTTAGCATTTAAGTATTTAGAGACTTTGTGACCACAAAGATTAATAAGATGTTTAACCTAGATAGGAAATTGTTCCCCACATTATTGGAATTGTTAATAAATATCAATAATAATCCAATGAAAAATATATCATATTTGTCACAAATTTATAAAACTCTTAAGTTAGATTTCACTTATTTAGACAATTCCTTTAGGAACTAGTCTTCAAAATTAATAATGAAGACTTCTCTTAAGAATACATGAAAATAATAATACAATCAGACAGAACTACATCTTCATTATATTGGAAATGTTTTATTTGAATATTCTTACACAGAGCTTTTGTTAATCTTAATACAATTATGTATAAATCAAACAGAATTAGAATTCAATGCTGGAGATGCTGGAGATGTGATTCTGAAAGAATAGCTGATTGGAAAGAAATTAATAAGTTCATTCAAGCTCTATGTTCAGATAGATGCAACATCTCTCTATCTTTAGTTTTATTTTCTGCTCTGATTCTTGAGATAATTTCAAAAATCCATGTAATTCTTCTTTGATCTATTTTTGGTATAGCCAGAAAAGTAATTACTAAAAATTGGAAAAGTAACGTTACCCCATCTAGTGCTGAATTTATTAGTATGGTAACAATAGTTTGCATTAGTGAATTGCATCCTATAAAGATGAAAAGTTCTAATATTACACATGCATATAAATCTTGGCTTAAACCTAAAGACTTGCTTAAAAATATTAATTGTTGTTGATATGTATAACTTTGATGCATTGATCAGCTGTGGACCTATGCAAATAGTTATTTTTCTTTTATAATTGATTTACTTATTGTCTTAAAACCAAATAAAAAATTAAAAAAAAGAAGAATGTCATTATCCAGGGAGACTGTGCTTTCATCCCAAATCAAGAAAAAAAAAACATATTTACACACAGTAACAGAGCCTGGTTCCTTGGGGTTTGACTGCATGTTGGGTTTCTGAATGTCAAATTTAACAGTTGTTTGTCTGAGTGATTGCACAGACAGAGATTTGTATGCTCATATTCTTCAAAATTCAGAATGCTCTAGCTCAAGGTCTGCTCTCTCACGATGTAGTCATAAGTCATTTAATTATAAGCTGTTATCAGTAGATTTATAGTGTCACAACATAACCGTCACATAGATCAGCAGCCAGCCCAAAGGAATGCTACCTAAGTGACCACATAATCTGCTACCACACCATTTAACAACTGTTATTTTTATTTAAAGAGGGTATTTGAGTCTTCCCATTTAAGTGCTGTAAACTGAAGTTGAACATGACTGCTTTGACATCACTGTCATGGATAAGTCCCTCTAAGATCTCCTCTGCAAATGTTGCAGTCTGCCAGAATAAATCTCTACAACATACTGTTGCTTCCTTACCAAAAAAAAAAAGTTAAGAAAAACATCTTAAAAATAATAAAATAATGGCAGTTCTGGGAAATGCCTGCCACTGGGGTCTCCAGCACAGACATTTATGAAATCTCATTTAACAGCTGGTAATTACTGAAACCAGGATAGTTAAAGTCTGTTGAGAGTCTTTGTGGGAGGAAGTAGGGCAGGTTCAGAATCAAGACTGTTCTGCATTAAATGGCATGGATGGCCACCATAATTCCTTAGGCACCACTTAAAATATTCAAAGGTTAAATGCTGAACTTGTGCATCAAAGATAACAGATAATAGTGCTGCCAGACAGGAAACTTTATAAAGCACCAGGGATAGCAAACCTTGTTTACCTCAGAGCAAAGTAGGTTAGTGGGATTGTGCAGAATGCCACATTGATTACCAGGGCTTAACATATAACTTATGTATATTGTCCAAACACAGTGCAGGGCAGTGTATATAGCACAGAGTACTGTGAAATCCCATTACAGGCATTCTGTACAAAAGTTGTGTAAATGACCTTTAAGGGTACATGGACTGTTATGTAAAATAAATAGACAGGGGAAGTGTGTGTATTGAATATGGACACACAGATGAATTGTAAGAATGAACACAGGAAAATAGGACAGGTGAAAAACCTAATGTACAGCAAATGAGGGCATGTCAAAGGAAGACATTGTAGCAGGAACACCAATCACATTTCAATATTGCACAATACGGACTACACAGTGAACATGTGTATTATGTGATTTTCACACAAGGTGATATAATGATAGAGAAAATGTCTTTATGAGATAAATATCCTTACATGAACAATGCAAAGGCATCTATCAGGGATGTTATATACAACTGGGGTAGGGTGTATATTGGGAAGCTGTGCAAGCTGATTTGCCTGAATATGAGTGTAATCTCAGCAGAAGTCTCCAACAAGTGGAACACAGGTCCAGGCTCAAGGACAACAGTTAAAGAAGCATGCACAGTCATGAACAATATCAGAATTTTACCATCAGTAACCCATGTCTCTAATATAACATATGCGATTCTAAGTGATCAGAGATGGTTCAGCATGACCACTTGTGCAACTATTATGACATGTCAGCAATCTATGAGAGTAATTACGTACACCGTCCTGACACTATAACATCTGCTGCAGGTTTCAGGAGGGACACTGCTACACTTGTATGTGATCATTATGATCAGTGATCAATACAGGCTAGTTGACTGATGTGCATGACATATACATATCTATAGCTCTCTCTCTCTCTCTCTCTCTCTGTCTCTCTCTCTCTCTCTATATATATATATATATATATATATATATATACATATATATGGCACAATCCACACTATCATGAATGTTACCCATGCCATCAATGTTGTCAAACAGCTATGTATGTAATGAATGCATCTGTGGAACATGTATCACACATGCATCTGAGGTAACACCTTGAGGGGGGTTGTGCAGCATTAGACAGTGATATTTATGAAACAAAAATAATACCTTGGCATGGCCAATAAGATGTGTGACAGATCTCTGTGGCAAAGGTGGTACACTTCAGTTATACTTATTTGGAAGATGTGTGGGGAGTTGCATGAAGAATATGCATTGTACTCAGTTATTGTTGTGATGAAGGCTGTGAACTAATGAGGTATTATGGACTGTGATGTGGATGTCCTTCACATACTTTGTAGTTTGTGTTACCTACAAGGGAGTAGTCAGCACTGTGACCCCATGCTGGTTGGCGTTCCACATACCACTTGATCTGCTTATGGGGTGTAAAGTACACATTATCCTTGGGTAGTGCATTTGTTTTCATAATGTAACAAATCCCCCAATGTTTCTGTTTCATCTCACATGTTGTCATGGCTACAGCAGCAATCTTTGGTATGTGTTGATACTGTCTGTATTATACAAATATCACAGTTGGAGTCAATGATTGCCCGCAATGTATAGTTCTTCAGACAGCTGTTGGGACACATAAAGTGTACATCATTCATGATGTGTGTGACTTAAATAATGGACAGAAAAGGACCTAGCAGACAGCCCTGATGTACGGACCTGATCACTGGACCCAATAAATAGGTAACTTTACACATTTCAGCATATTTAGATGCCATATATGTGATCCACTGGTCTACCCACTTGGTGATATAGCTGTTTATGGCCACATCTAACAGTGTTAATTGAATACCACAGTGTGGATTTGTGTCAAATGCCTTAGCCTGGTCAAGTTCAACAGGATAACAGTGCTGTCATCATGCATGCCCACAATGACCTCGCTGAGGACATCTAACAGATGTAATATACATGATGTAGCATTAACAGCTCACACATGACTGTTGCACACAGCTGGGATATTACTAGTGTCCATTTAGAAAAGGTCCCTATGATGACATGTTTGTCTAACTCACAGATGAGGAAAGTCAGGATGTGTCTATACATGTATGCATCAGGTGCTGTCCACCCAACTCAAATGAATGTATGTTGATGTACACCCTTCTATGGGAATGTAGTCTGTGTAGAGGGTGTGTTGAAGTATGTATTCAACCATGTCAGGAAGGTATATGTGCTTTATTTTATTAATTAATAACATATGGTAGTAAATAGAGTTTTGCACTGTATTTGATGTCAAATAAAGGGGTTAGTTGCTTATTTGTATTTACCAATAGGATTTTGTAAGAAATTGGACCAAATAAGGGTCATGTGATTAATTCCTATAAATACATGATGTTGTTTAACTGATGTATTCTGAAGAAGTCTTGGATTGTCAGGACGAAAGCGCTTAATTCAATAGAAGTTATTTTTATTGTATTGGTGCCCTTGGTATTTATAAGTCGACTACTAAGTTGACTTTTGCTTTCACATCATAAATTATGCCATTGTATTCAGATCTGGGGATTATATAACAGCACTGTACTCGAACCTCATCAGAACACGAATAGAGTATAATGCTCAATTTTGCATGCACCTCGCCAGACATGCATCAGCTGGGGAGACCACAGGGGTTTCTCACCAAGAAAACACAAGGCCTAGAAACCATGCATGACATATTTAGATAGACTGAAATGCCTGTCACTGTAATCTGTATCATATAGGATGAGGTGACTTCTGAATGGCCTATAGCCTTGTCTCTGAGCCTGCCCTGGTGGGAATAGTGCACATCAACAAATCAAATATAGCTGATGACATCAGCAGTGTCTGGTGAGGAGTATATGGCAATAGTCTCCCATATATTAGTGTAAAAGGCTCTCTCTAATGTCAAGTAAGTGCACAAACACACATGCACACACACACACACACACACACACACACACACACACACACACACACACACACACACACACACACACACACACACACACACACACACACTCACCCCAGTTGACTGCAGTGAGAGCAGAACCCCTACTTATCTAATACACTGACTACAGAGTTCAGTGCCTTACCGAAGTGCCTCAGCACAAGTCTGACTTTTATAGGGCTGCAGTACAACTTATAGTGGATGACATCAGCACTGAATGTTGGAGAGAAGATGTTGGGAGGCTTTCATGAAGTGGATGTGTAGGCATGTGGAAGTGTCAAAATACTTTCAATCGATGGAACTGGAGTGGTAACTGTAGGATACACAGTAATGCTGTTCTGCCTAGATAGACACACATCCACACCCCAGTTAACTGCAGTGAGAACAGAAAACCCTACCTATCTAAGTGCACATAATACAGAGCTCAATACTTTACACAAGCGCCACAGCACCAGTCTGACTTTTACAAGGCTGCAGGACAACATATAATGGAGGACATCAGCACTGGATGCTGTTGAGTAGATGGTGGGAGGCCTGCATGAAATAGATGTGTAGGTATGTTCAACTGTGAAGATAGTTCTAGTTCTGCATGTTACCACATTGATGTGCATGGTATATCACACAGAATTTGTTATTAATTTATGTAGGGCAGTTGATACATTTGTTCACAAGTTCTGACAGACTAGGGTTGCTGTGCATGGAGGGAGGTAACACATGGCTGAATTGTAAATATCTGACATATTCTTAGATAGGGCCTTCATTTTGTTATGTTTCCACAAAAAACAACACTAATACATGCAAATATTTGCTTTGCATAGTGCAATGGCAAGCAGTGGGTTTGTGCGATGGTAGGCAAAGTGTTTGCTCATGTGAGATACACATTTCCATTACTTTCCCTTTTTGCACATAGCTAAACAGTGCACAAATGTGAGAATCTTTGCTAAAACTCTGAGATTTAGCATTGAGTGTATGAAACACACCTGGCAGCAGGTATAAATGCATTCAAACATTTATTTTTGAGCCCAAATGATACTGAGTTCAAATCCAGGTGTATCTAATACTTTGCTTAAATAAACAGTGATGATACATTGCCATTATTCTTTATATTACCTTCAACATGTGTTACTGTGTGTTGACATAGCACAGCATGGTTAAGCAGCATTGTGTGGAGGCAAACTTAACATTGCAGAGCCGTTCACTGTCACTTGGCATTGGTGCACAATGCCAAACTCCATGCAAACACAGAGGCCAAAAAGTGCAGGGATCCATTGCCTTTCTTTTTTTTTTTGTTTTTTTTTGGTAGTTATATGGGTTGTGTATGATTCTATTTTTCTAACCAGATTATAGGTGTTAAAATAGGGTAGATAGAAAAGTGGTAAAATGGGGATCATGTAAGGGGAAGAACAAAGGGAAAACAATACAGAAATCTGCAGGAGAGAGCTAGGAAAGAACCATAGCTATCCATTCCCCCAACAGTGTAAACTGAAAATATGTGCTGAATGTTAGCTGAATTTGGACTATCACCTTCAGGAATAGGGGTGACAACAATGCAATCATGTTGTATAGCCAAGTAGACAGAATCAATTGTGTCAATAAGTCACATATGTGAAATGGAGAGCTATGCATGGGAAGATATTTCTTTGGGACAGTTGCCCATATTTTTTATTAATTCAGTAAGAGAGGAATTCTGGGCAAAGGGCATTGTTATTTCTGTGTCAGATAAGGTGGGTAGGTGAGGAAGCAAATGTAAACAAACAAGACAAGACACAACGATGGTGCGGGACACAAAATATTGTGGGACACAATAATTGGGGTGAGGGAGGGGACAACCAAGGCTCATGCACATCAAACATGGAGACAGTGAGAATCTAGTCCTCACCCACTGGACTGTCAACACTGTCCCCTTACTCTGCTGGCTGCAGTAGTGCTTGATGTCTTCTCCTCCTATGGACCATGAGAGAGAGAGAGAGAGAGAGAGAGAGGAGCTTTTCCATCTAGCATAAGATATACACCAATAGTGCAGTGCACAACCCTAAGCTCTAATCCTGGCATCTCCTGGTGGGTGATGAAATCCGCACCTCCGCCACTACTCCTGGAGGGCACTATAGCACCAGCTGCTGTGGCAGTACTACCCGAGGCCACATTTAGTGTAGGGGCAGCAGAAGCAGTGCTGCCAGGTTGGGTCCCAGATGTGCTGAGCATCGGTGCTGGAGTTGGCAGAGTGGGGACAGGCTGATCCACTGGGGCTGGCCTACCTCACTGTGCTGTGAAGCAGTTAGTGATTTGTTACAGAAGGATGACATGGAGACATTTTGACAACACATAATAGAAACTAAAAAGAGATAAGGGTTGGGGTGAGAGAAAAAAAGAGATAGAATTAGTATCATCAAATGTGACACACAATGCAGTATCACAATTATACAACTATTATATCTGAACTACTATATTTATGTATATGTCCTATCATCTACAAACTATAATTATGGGTTGCTCAAAGAAATCCTTGCAGTGTCCATATATTGCACCTATGCTTGGTCCAAGTATAGTGATTAAAGTTAACAGTAGGTTATTTATGCCATTTGTATAGTCTTAAATGTATATAATATTATGAATGAAATGCCACAAGCACTGACTACCGTCTTACACTTCACAACTAAAGTTGGTTTGTGCTACAGATGTATGCATGCATACTACATGCTTTTACAGCTAGGATAGACATTCTCACTTTGCTACTACTGTATAAAACACAAAACATTCTGTCATTAACTTTTAAATCTACAATAATACTTCTCTTATGCTGCATACACACAACTTGCTTTCTCAGTCTCTCCAGTTAATGAGCCTGGTGATTCAACTCTATTTTGGCATTTGCTGTGGAAAGAAAAGAACAGAAAAGCATTATGCATATCAGTATTGCCTTTATTTAGCTTTCTACATATTAAAAATACTCTTTTATTAGAATACTTACACAGCTGTGGGATGTCACCAGTTTGAAACTCAGTTAACCACTGGTTGAGCTTATCCCTATTGCACCTTTGTAAGTTATTGAAATGGTGCCTACACTGTTGTCCAGTGTGTGGGATGCCAGCTGCACTGGATACAGCTTGAGTCAAACTGCCCCTAGCCTCAGAATTGTACTTGGAGGCAGAATAGTCCCCTACAGAAGCCTTTGGCTGTGGTGCGTAACAAGAATCCAATAAATATCCTGGACTCCTGAACACTCCACCTCTGTGCCCTAAATTGGGCACCTTTATCTCTAATGCCAGCCATGTCTAATACTAAAACTAGAGCAATGGCAACTAATGGCTTCCTCCCAATTCCTTTTATCATGTTTACTGGTTATGTGCAAACCCGAGTAACAATGCCAACCATGTTTGCACAATGTTAAGCAGAGAGCAGCAGTGCCAAGCTGGGAGGATATAAATATTTTAAATTGGAAGGTTAATCTAATACTTGATCTTAATTTGAGGGGTAACTGCTGCTGTAGCTTAGAAATATATTTTGAAAATTGGAAGACAACTATTAGATGAGTTAACTTTGCAGACATGCACTGGGGGCATAAATTTCATGAACCAACACATTTATTTTTTGGCTTTATACACTGATAAAATTGATTTTTAAAGTGAGGGATTCAAACCTATCCATAAGGGACAAAACATTTTTTCCACAGCAGTGACTTTCTATTTTTGCCACAGAAGAAGTGCAGCTCAGACATTGTCATGAGTCATTTATAAATACAGTTGACAGTCTGAGGTGTTAAACATGTATGTGTGTGACCTGACAAGGTCCTTGCATATACATACATTTGTGAACAAGTCTTTTTTTAAGTATGAAGGTCATCCAAGTCCAGATAGCAGAATTATACTTACAAAAGTATAGTAGAGAGTATACCCTCAGTCATACATCTGAAAACACAATAAGGGTTTCTTATCCCTCATGCATATAATTCTTATCAGCTCAACTATCTAAAGTGTTATAAGTGAGAGTGAATATAATGGGAAATATGGGAAATGGAAAAACAGTAAAGATGTCTGAAATGTCCTGTTTTAGAACCCATAACCATATGGAGGGCAGCCCTACACGAACTCCTGTTGCTACAAGAATGACAAAAATAGCACTTGTGTATTTTTCTGTTCATTGCTATGAAGTGGACTGTCACAAGAGGAGAAATAGGTTACACACCCTGTGCTAGAATCCAGGACCATCTATGTTCTAACCCTATACCACACAGGAGTAGTTACCTGACAGTTCCATAATTTCCTAGTCATTCTTAAATTCTGTGTGTTAACCACAGTGCGTGTTTGTGCAATGCCCCTCAGCATTAATTGAATTGATCAGTTTTCAATTATTGACTGTCTGCATCCTGCGTACAGGTGTTTGATGGCTGCAGGTGTTGGGGAACCTTACTAAGCACCTCACAGTGACACTTCTCAAAACATCAAATAATCAGTCTACAAATAACTGAACAGTACCTACTGAAATACAAAATCATCAATCTACAAAAGATTGAAAAAAACATGTAAAACAACAAGTGCAAGTCCCCCTGCACCTACCACACCCCCCTGCAATTTATATATACCAGCTCTGAGATCATACTACAGTGGGGAAAGGGCATATTCCACAATCCTTGCTGGACCATGATTTCTTATAAAAACCCAGTACTTTTTGAACAGCTAATTATTGATCAACTGAATAGGATTTATTGACATTAATGAAAACACACATCAATGAAAAGCTGTGTTTCCATACATATGTGATACCTCTAGCTTGGCTGAGTTTTTCTTGCAGTTTTTATTGAACAATTTGTCTGTGTGACCTTTTTATCTTTGGTTTGGATGTTAGTTGTGATATTTTGCAGGCACCCTAATCTTTATTGACATCAGCTGGGTTTAAATACCCTGTGTTTCTGAAGTCTAGCCAAACTAACAACTTAAGATGTGCTGATGAGGTCAATAAAAAATGCATGTCCACAGCTACTGGCATTTAGTTGAATCAACCTGAATGTAACTACAAAGACTTAAAAAGAAATGAAAGATGTTACGGCAAGGAAATCACCAAAATACAGGCTATCGAGAATGATGCTTTAGTCCGTATTAAAAGCTCAAAAAACATAATACCAGGGTAAAATTCAAGTTGCCACATTAAAATAAGCGCTTTTGTTCCTATAATAACAAACATCATCAGATAAACATGCAAATAAGAATCTGCATTAAATGCAACATTAGTTTCAAACCAACCAATAAGATGGTAGTATAACAACAAGCCCCCAAACAGTCACAGCTGTTCCTAGAAGGATTAAGGCAATGCGGTGAAACACAAACGCAAAACAGACTAAAATCATGGCAGCACTTCTAAATGTTTAAATATATTTATATCAAATGCAACGCATAAGAAGTAAATAGTTCAATCAAATGATAGTTTGATTACTACCAAATTATTACCACTCCTACCAGAATCCATAAACCAAGCAATAAAGCAACCACCTTAGACTGGATCCTTCACAATAGCCATCATAATACCTACAATTCAGGAACTCTTCCAGACGATATTAGTGACCACATCATAACCTATGTTATTAGGGATAAAACCCATTGCCCAAATTTTCATAATATTATAACCCACCGCTCCAAAAGTTTCTTCAATCCTCAGTCCTTCCACAATGAACTCAAAGCATGTGATTGGTCTCCCTTGCTAAATCTTGAACTAGATGAAGCAGTGACCTTTTTCAATACAAAATTCCTTCAAATCCTAGACTCCCATGCCCCACTTCGATCCTCTTGCCGAAAGTCCAAAACTGCCCCCTGGCTAACAAAAGAAACTAGGCATAAGATCCTCCTCAAAAATAAAATTTGGAACAAATCGAAAACCTCAAAAAGTCCAACTGATCATCTTCACTTCAAACAGCTAAGAAATGCCACCAAGAAAGACATTCTCAGAGACAAAAAAGACTATTACTTTCAACTCCTTCAAACCCATAAAGCACAACCTCAAAAATTCTGGTCAGGCATTAACAAACTGCTACAGCCAGGACACTGTAAAACTCCTTCACCTTCTGGATTCAAAAATAACCCCAACCTGATTCCAAATGCTTTCAATAACTACTTTACTGAAGCCATTCTAACCCTTGCCAACTCAATACCTCATAACACCACATCACCTCTAAACAACCCTAATCCTACAATTCCCACTTTTCATATACAACCTGTTCCTACATCCATCATTTCTAAACTCCTCCAAAAACTTAGACCTTGCACCCCTTCTGCTGATTGCCTTCCAGCAGAATTCCTGCAACTAGCAACTAAATCCATTGCCTACCCCATCTCCATCCTTATAAACAGAACTATCTCTGAAAGTAAAATCCCATTCATATGGAAAGTTTCCCATATCATCCCCCTACACAAAGGTGGCACATCTACTGAATTTTCAAATTTTAGGCCAATAGCCTTACTCTCACCAATTGCTAAAATAATGGAAAAATGTATACACAAACAACTACTAAACCACCTTATCCATAATAATCTACTTGCCAACTGCCAACATGGTTTTAGACCATTTCACAGCACAACTGCCCTACTATCCTTTGCTAACTATATTAATGAAAATCATAACAACAATACTTTCTCTTCTGCTCTATTTATAGACCTTTCAAAGGCCTTCGACATGGTGAACTACAACTTACTCATTGAAACCCTGAAAGCCCATTCACTTGACTCACAATCAATTCTTTGGTTTAAATCCTATCTTGAAAACAGACAGCAGGCAGTCCTTTGGAATAATACTCTCTCTTCTTCCCTCCCTGTGAACATAGGAGTACCTCAAGGCTCTATTTTAGGTCCTCTTCTCTTCTCATTATTTATTAACAACCTACATACCAATATTTCACAAGCCACTTGCATCCAATATGCAGATGACTCAACATTAATTTGCACTGCCAAATCCATAAACTCTCTCCACCTCCAGACCCAAACAGTATTAAACAGTGTTGAAAAGTGGTTCATGCAACACCACCTCCTTCTGAACCCCGAAAAAACAAAACTACTACTCTTTGCCCCTACCCCTAAGTCAACTCCCCCAAACTTCATAGTAACCTCCAACAATGGCACTAATATAGTCCCTGATACCACAACCCACTTACTGGGAGTTACAATTGACAACACCCTTAGCTTTGACAACCATATTAACTCAACAATAAAAACTGTCAACAAAAAATTAGGATCACTCTATAGAATCAAACCCTTCCTCACCCCCCCCCCCCAGCAAGACTTACTCTTGCTCAGACCCACCTTTCCTCTACCCTCTTTTATGCTTCTCCAATTTATACTAATCTATCTAGAAATAACATTAATAAACTGTCCACCTGTTATAATAACATAGCTAGATTTGCTACCTGTTCCCCCTATAGAACTCACCATTGCCAAAACCTCAAACAACTGGGATGGCTTGAACTGCATAATAAGCTTCTCTATCAGCAACTTGCTATAACCTAAAAAATCCTCTATCACCCCAATAATACACCAATCCTCTCTAATTTGATCACCCCCTACAAAAATCTCTCTACACTTCGCTCAGCAAACAAACTCCTAGTGTCTACTGTCAAATCAAACAACAAAGCAGGGGACTCACTCTTCACCAACATAGTGGGAAAAAGTTGGAATCAACTTCCAACTGAACTTACCTCACTTGCTTCCACTCAACTATTCAAAAAGCATCTTAAAGAATATCTAAAGAACCACTGGCTTTGTCCCTGCTCCAACCCTGACTGATTACACCCAATATACAAACATTTACAACACAATTTGGTTCCTAATGCTCTTTCTACTATCGCATCCATCCCCTAATCTTACCTTCCCTCATCTTCAAAAAAAAAAAAAAAAATTAAACACATCTACTTTCTTTAGGGTTTTTAACAAAGTATTTTTATCTCATGTCACTTTTACTGTATGTTACTAATTTATATTGTGAATATGTCTACTGTAATATTGCACATTTGTCTCTGTAAATGGTTGGAGCTTTTCTCCCTGGGCCTCTACTGAAAATGGACATATATCCAGTTAGACTAGCCCGGTCAACAAATGTAAAATAAATAAATAAAATAAATAAATAGTAATAATATAAATAATATAAATATATATAATATTAATAAAAATATGAATATGTGTCATCTAAAACACTGAGCCATCCCTAAAGATGTAAGAATAATATTGCTAGGTCAACATTTTTTGAAATATGAACGTGCATGATATTTTATCTCTCCAAAGCTTTGAGTTGTGGTAAACAGGAAATAGAAATCTGCTCATTTAAGTCTGGCCAGTCGTTAGCCTCACAAAGCAGTTGCCCATGCGATTTGCATTTTTCAAGTAAGAGGGACCATGGACTACCTCTATCATAGATTGGCACCTGTTCCAATATGCAGAATTTAAAGTAATGGCCTGAATTATGTTTCAACAAAGCATACATTTCCTTCTCAGTTCTGATCTCATACAAGTGTTCATAATTGCGGTCTTACATATATAACAACTTGAGCAAAGGGTACATTGGATACAATAAACCACCCCTTTCGAAACACAACTGAAGCATTTACTAAATGTGACCATAAGATTATTTAGCATCAAGTTGTCACAAACTAAAATATGTTTACAGAACACACAAGTACCGCACTTTTTCATGCGTGCATTATCCACTTGAATAAACTTTTTTGCCTCAAGTATTACTTTTAAATTCTTCCCTCTCTTAAATACTACATTGGGTTTTACCCCAATGCGGTCTCTTAAACTGGTTTCATTTACCAACAGACCCCAATTCTTAGTAACAATAGTACATATACTAATAAAGATTTGGACCTCAAAAATTCTTTTATTACTACCTTTTCCACTGATAGTTGTTTGATAAAAAATGTATTGGAAAACCCTACACACCCTCTATATTATATATTCCAACTCTGAGATCGCAGTACAGTGGGGAAAAGGGTAAATTTCCTAGTCCCCACTGTAGTGAAATCTGTTATTAGAACATCAAATGCACATTAACGAAATGTGCACTACCATTCGCTAATGTGCATTCGAACATTTTTCAGAACAGCATTAAGGAAATTGGAAAAGATGCATTTGACCATCCCAGTTTCACATAAGTACCATTCCACATTTTGATAGTAAATCTTATAATATGGATTATGAATAGATTGACTATTGCATAGTAGTGTGTTAAAAACAAAACATGCATTCTGATTTTTTTGCCAATCTGGTATTTCTCAGGGATCAGTATTTGGACTAGCGTTGTTTAATTTAGTCTTCTTTAGTATTTTCAGAAACACTAAATATGCTGATGACTGTAAAATTGGGTTCATATTACAAAAAGAAAGTGATGCAGACAACCTCAATAAATATTTACAGTCATGGAGTAAGTGGGCACTTTAAACTGGCCTTAAATTAAGTTTTGATAAATTAAACATTATGCACTTTTCAAACAATATCCCAAGATTTGCAATATATCTAACAACCTTACCACTTAGGGAGGTTTAGGAATATTAAGAATTGGGTATTATTATAACATCTAACATATATTTTAAATCACATGCTAAAGAAATCAGTACAAAGGCCATTTAATATATAGTTTCCTTGTAAGGAATTGTTCCTCTAGAGATGAGAAATGTTTACATCTGATATTCAAAACCTATATTACACTATACTTGAGTATAATAATTATTCATGAATGAAAGAACAATTGAAGATTATTGAATGAGTGCAAAGAAAATTATGATGTATTGCAGAGACAGTTGCAGACATCTGAATTTTTTTGTTATAGATATGATGTTTGGAACAGACAAATTTGCCATGGCACATCTTTGCTGGAGTAGGTTAGTAGGTAAGGGAATGTGGAGTTTGGAAAGTCTGGGCAGGGAAGGAAGCTGTTTAGATGTAGACAGGGCAATGAAGGGTTAATTTGTTGTGGAATGGTTACAGGAAGGGAGGTAGGTATGGGGAGGTACTTTGGATGGAATTTGGTTAAGGGGCACATTTCTGCATGATTTTGTTACTGCAAGCATCACGTCCTGATGACCTTGTAGGTATTTGGGCCATGGGCTACTGTGTGGGGATCAGCATTCATGATATGTGAGTGACAGTTTACTTGGGCTAAGGAGGTTCGGTTTTGCTTGTGGGGAGGTTGCTGTGTACCTGTGTTTTTTTTTCCAGCACTTCTATTAGTAATGTATGCCAGTTGGATAATGTTACTCAGCCTTGTGGAAAGTGTAGCTACTGCTTTTATATTGACAGCAGCATTTTTTTTGTACATGCTGATACAGGAAGGAAGTTCACTTTTAACGTTGATGTGAATTGCTTGACCTCACATGTTGTTTACTTAAGCTGCTGCCTGGAATGTAAAGCATTCCATGTTGGCAAAACTGATAGGATGTTTGAGAAAGAATGAAAGAGCATTTGTACAATATTCGTATTGGTTCAGCTAACAATGCTTTATCAAAGCATATCAAGGATACTAATGAGCAACATAGTTTTAGATTCATGGCAATAGATGTGGTAGAAGCCGGTCTACGTGAGGGTGATCTGTGGAATCTTACTGAAACCCGTAAGGTTAGATGGATTATTCACCTAAGGGTGGACTAAGGCAGGGGACTAAATGATAAGGTCACTTTAAATCCTTTTTTTATAAGGACATAGCCTTAGAGCATAGCATTATATATTCTAGGTGTTTTATGGGTGCTTCTGTTTCTGTAAACTTTTTAAATGCAATATATATCTTTAAGAGTATGTCAGTAGTATTCAATGGTGTCTGCTTATCTGCAATATTGGTAAGGATGGCTGTGCGTTTTGATTGATTGTTTTTTATTTATTTGATTGGTTAATTGTTCTTTGAATTTTTACATAAATTGACACTTGATGTACTATTTTTATAGGTCTGAAGAAGCTGTTGTGAAAGCGCTTACCGCTGATTTCATACTTTATTAAACATTTTGTATGACCCTTTGGACTTTATTTTATTCCATTGTTTTATCTGGATCTTGTGATGTACTTTTACTATACAATGGAATATTAATTTCTGTCTCTGTGCTTGGGGTGATACAATTAAAATTTCTTTAAGTAAAATCAATAATTGTACCTCCTTTTAAAATGTACGGCAGTACATATTTTATTTTTTCCTTCCCCTTGCAACTCCATATTCTCATGGTAAATTGCTGCCTACTGGGATAAGTTCAGGGCCATTTACAAATTTAGTATGCAGATAAGGTCCTTTTACATTAATCTCCATAATTCTACTGATAAGCAAATGTGTAATGCCCCTTACCTGCATATTAACTGTCCCCCTATCGCTTATGACTTCACAATTTTGTAATCATCCTGAAAGGGGTGATTTGCATAACCATATATCCCCACTCTTTGTGGATTACTGCTATGAAAATGTGCGAGGCTGGACTATGAATACCACCCTATATTTCTGCCTGGCTTAATCTGTGAACTCATGGGTAGGCATTTGGATATCACTGAATGGTTTGTTATATACTAGTGTCACCAGTGCTTTTTTCACATTAAATATTTTGTCATTGCTTGCTATTGTATTTTACCTTTTTCCTGCTAATATAATTTGAGTGTAAAGAAATGATAAAGCAAATCATAGCAGCCACTAGTTTACTTGAGTGAGACATCGTTAAAGCAAAGAATGACTGGGCTTGCTCTGGTTGCATCTTGCTTGTATAAATAAAAAAAAAAAAGAAAGCTGTTGAATTTTTCTTGTGTTTCTTGAGTTCAGAAATGTAATATGGCTCATTATAGATTATGGTTCATGCTCATGATACCCCAAAATGGTGTATCACTTTAATTTGTACACCACGGGTCACCTTATGTATAAGTAGAGACAAAGCCATAATACCTAGAAACAAAATAATTCATTTTTTTCTTAATAAGTATTCCAATACTAATCAGGGGCTTTTGTTATTTAAAGCCATGATGAATGTACTGACAGCAACAGGCCAATCTCAAGCGCAGCCGATTAGGAAATACAATATCTTTGCACCATAAAAAACATTGACATTGTTTAAGATACACCGAACACACACACACACACACACACACACACACACACACACACACACACACACACACACACTTATATTTCAGCTTCCCCTACTACAACATGGATGCTAGACTTATGCTCTGATTTTGGACAGTGGTGAAGTTCATGGAATTTGTATTGTTTCGGTCTTTGATGCTAACCAAGAGTGCTGTTTCAGCTCTCGCAATATGCCTAAAATTGGCATCTTCTAAAGTTCATAGAGTATTTGCAGCATATTTATATATCCATATGGCCATGGAGTACTTTGATACTACCTTCTTAGGTATTCTTAATCTTAGGGCCCCACAACGTATAATTCATACTAAAACCAACCCAGCCCCCTGGATCTCAAAGGACACAAGATCCCTACTCAAACAACGAGACATAGGTTGGGCTGGTGTACCAACAAAACAAGTACAAATCGACAATACTTCCTAGAGCTCAGAAACAAAGCAAAAAAGAAAATATGTAATGACAAAAAAAGTTATTATATCCAGCTACAAAAAACTCACTACAACAATCCACAAAAATTCTGGTTCGCAGTCAACCACATTCTCCAGCAAAGGAAAATCCCCTCCCCAAACCCTAACACTGAGGATGATAACAAGGATATTGCCACCCAGTTTAATAACTATTTCATCTCCTCCATCCAAAAGTTATTCAACAATTTCCCCACTACTACTACAAATACCTCCAAAATTCAAAACTATCATTAAAAGACCAACACCCAATTCTCTTTCAAACCAGTTTTAACTGATCTAATTTGTAAACACCTTGACAAATTGAAACCCACCACTCTCGCTGCTGATAAATTCCCCGGTGGTTACCTCAGGATTGCTGCCTCTGCCATCACCTACCCTATTTCCATACTCATCAATAGATCCATAGCTGAACACACTGTCCCCTCTCTCTGGAAAATTTCTTATGTCGCCCCCCTGCACAAAGATGGATTCTCGACAGAACTTAGTAATTATCGTCCCATAGCTATGCTATTTCCCCTATCAAAAATCTTAGAAAAATGTGTACATCCAGCTACTGAATCATCTTCTTCAATATAACCTGCTCACAAATTCTCAACATGGATTTCAGCCAAACCATAGTACCACCTTTGCCATTATATCCTATACTGACCACGTCAACCAACATAGAAATGTCAGTAACTTAGTATCTGTTGTCTTCCTAGACCTGTCAAAGGCATTTGACATTGTATCCCACTGCAAATTACTATCAACTCTGTCTAAGCTCAATCTGGATAACTCCTCTCTACTGTGGTTTAAAAATTATCTATCTCTCTAGCAACAGGCTGTTAAATGGCATCACTCTCACTCCCCTCTCCTCCCAATGGGACAAGGTGTTCTGCAAGGATCCATTCTTGGTCCCTTGTTCTATTCAATCTTTATCAATAACCTCCCCTCAGCTACCCAACAAACTAATGTAGTACAGTATGCTGATGACACCACCCTTATTTGCTCAGCCCCCTCTTTACAATTACTCCAAGATAGAACCCAGGAAGCCTTCACTACTCTAGAAAAATGTCTAAATTCCTCCCAACTCATACTAAACCCATCTAAGACGCAAATCATTAACTTCCACCCATTCAAAACTTTCACCCCTAACTCGCCATTCTCAATAACATCCTCCAACAATACCCTTATCACACCAGTAACCCAAACCAAGCTACTAGGTGTAACTATTGACCAAAACCTAAAATCCAACAAACATATAGCACTAACAATTGTCAAAGTTCATAAAAAACTCGGTTCACTCTACCACTACAAGACCTTCCTCACACAGGAATCCTGAATCACTATCTCCCGTACCCATTTTTTATCCACCTTACTATACGCTTCCCCAGTTCTAACTAACCTAAACAAATCTGACCCTCTGAAACTATTTACCTGCTACAATAAAATCTCAACATTTTCAGCCAATGCTAAGTTTCATTCTCATCACTGCCTCTCCCTAAGGCAACTAGGATGGTTAGAATTCTCTAACCTACTAAAATACAATCAACTTCTCCTAACCTATAAACTGCTATACCAACCAAATAAAATACCTGCCCTCTCTGGTCTGCTCACCTTCCATAATACTGCACTATGATCTTCCAGTACCACCCTACTGACTGTTACCAATTGCTTGCATAGCTCAGACCAATCTCTTTATTCCTGTGCAGTTGCTAAGGCCTGGAACTCTCTACTCCCTGATATTAGATGTCTAAATAGTAAACGTACTTTCAAATCCCCGACTAAAAGATCTCCTATTCAAAACTTGGATATGTTTCTGTACAGAACCTGACTAATTTCACCTGTTCCTGACTTTCAGCATCCCTAGATCACAGGTGTACTGTGTAGAACCAGGTATTTAGGTCCTATTTGTCTATGGAAATTTCTTTTTGAATTTATGTTCAAGCAATTCTATATTTGTTGTATAATATCTTATTTCTCAATATTCTAACCACTGTATGCTGCATCAATTGTAAAACTATGATTTTTACTCCTTTTATATATGTTATATGCTCTTTGTACAAAATAGCTATGTTTATGTAAATTTTTAATTATTTTTATTGTTTTTTTATAATTTTTTTACTATGTATTTGGAACTTTTCTCTGTGGGCCTCCACTGAAAACGGTCACCTTGTGTCCAGTCAGACTAACCTAGTAAACAAATGGAAATAAATAAATAAAATAAATAAATATTTATGTATGATAATATTGTCATACCCAGCTAGTCTACATTGCTGGATAACTACTAACAATGTGCCTTCTATCCACCACTAGACTTCATCGTGCATCAGACAGCCACCATATATGACAGTCGTGGCAGTGATCCTGCGGCTGCATCTACACTGTACTTACATAAGTCTTGACACTACTGAGCTCTGTGTATGCTGCATGTGCAGTGGCACCACACTGCACATTCTAATGGCACCACACTGCACATTCTAATGACATCCTCATTCTTCATGTTCTTGATATGTGCACATCTTCCAATATCACACATGTAAGACTGTGGACATCTTATGATGCTTATCACAGCGTGCATGTCTGCATGTCACTATACTGTATCATGTATCATATATGTATATACACACACACACACACACACACACACACACACATATATATATATATATATATATATATATTTATATATATATATATATATATATATATATATATATATATATATATATATATTGTATATTGCAATTGTATGTTATATCAGTGTTATGCTTTTATGCATGCATTGTATTGCATCATATGTACATACTTCAGTAGTGTACATAATACTGACCATATTACTCTGTTACTTATGATTGTTTTGTATATGATCTGCAGTCATTTATTTATTCATTTATTTATTTCCAGTTTGATGACCAAGGAAGTCCACTGGGCTCAGGGAGCCCATTTTCAGTGGAAGCCATGGGAGAAAACCTCCACAGTACAAAATACAATTGAAGAGACATGCATGGTAAAAACAATTACAAATAAACAATACAAATCAGAATGAAATAAATAATATATAGACAATTCACATAGAAAGAATGTCATGTGGATTTTGAATACAAATACATTTTGGAGAGAGAGAAAAAAATGTTTACAATATTTGCATAGAACAAATTATCATGTGGATTAGCAGACATTGAGGAAAAAACATGCATTTAGAAAGCCTAGATGTACCAGAGGTGAGAGACCTAGGTGGGAAGAATGCAGTTACATTTCCATTTAGAAGAGAGGTAGGACTGAAGCTGAATTTTAAAGTTGTCCACTGATCTGCATAGCCCTTAGGGAGATGGGGAGAGAATTCCATTTCTTGGCTAAGGAAAAAGAGAGGAGAAGTTGTCCAGCAGGTCGCTTAAGTTTGTGGACAACAATTGAGTTTTGGTGTTCAGATCTGAGAGTTTTATTTGGGATGCATAGGTGTAGGATGTTAGTGAGTGCGGGGCATTTTGTGGGGTTGAAAATTAGCCTGTGAGCTGTAGTAAGTTGGAGGTAGTCCAGATAATTAGGGAGTTGTAATCAATGTAGTGAATGGAGGACAATACAATGACAGGAGGAGTATTTGGCTTTGGTGAAGAATTTTAAGATTTTGTTGTAACAATTTTCAAGTTTAGAAGAGATGGAGGAAGATAAATTGGTCAGTAAGGGAGCACCGTACATTAGGGAGGGAAGGAGATAAGTAGAGGCGAGTGTTAGTCTAGTAGAAGGAGAGAGGAAGTGATTGTTTCTGTATAGCATACCGAGTTTTTGATGGGTCTTTTTTATATTTTGCTGTATGTCGGTATTGAACTTTAGGACTTCATCTATAGTTACACCGAGAAGTTTGGCAAAGAGAACAACTTCAATAGGAGAGCTGTTTTGGCTTTGGACTTGGAAAGAGCTTTTTTCGTAAGGGAAGGATTTTGAGGGTGGGAATAGTAATATTTTGGATTTGTGAGCATTAAGAGAAAGGTGGTTTTGAAGCATTCCGGTCTCAGTGATTGAGAAGGTAGACTGAGTCTTAGTTAATAGTTCAGTGAGGTTAATGGCAGAGCAGAATAGAGTTGAGTCATCTGCATAGTGTATGACTTTGGCATTAGGGATAGCAGAGTGAAAATTATTGATAAAGATATTGAACAGCATTGGATAGAGAATGGATCCCTGAGGTACACCAGTAGGGGTGAGTAGAAAGGGTGAGATGCCTTTTCTCCATTTCACAGCCTGAGATATGTCAGACAGGTAACTTGAGAACCAGGATAGGGCATTTTGGGAGAGATTTAGGTTTGAAAGATGGTTCAGAAGATGGGTATGGGAAACAGTATCAAATGCTTTGGAGAGCTCTAGCAGAACTGTTGAGACTATCTTCTCAGAGTTACTGGCTTGATGCATTGTGTCTAGAAAAGAGAGTAGAGCTGTTGTTGTACTATGGCCAGGTCAGAAACTATGTTGGATTGGAGTAAGAAGATGGTTTTGAGTTAGGAAAGGCATATGTTGAAGGTGAATACATTTTTCTAGGATCTTAGTGATTGGGAAGAGTATAGCTATGGGGCAGAAGTTTATGATATTAGTATTTTTCCCTCCTTTATGGAGAGGTAGAACAAAGGCAGTACACCAGAGTTTGGGGATGTAGGATTCTTGTATGAACCTGCTGATTAAGATACTAATGGAGAGTGCAATCCCATCAGCAGCTGACTTAAGGAAGAAAGAGGGTATGTTATCAGGTGCATTGGAACAGGGTTTTAGTTTGGCGAGAAGTATTTTTATGTGGTTGGTGGAGACGGATTTGAGCTCAAACATGGGGGGCGAGTTAGGGGGTGAGGGGCATGACTTTGATGGGGAGAATGTAGAGGGAAGGGGTTGTTGCTAGGAAAAGTTTTGGTTAGTTCTGATATTGAGTTGATAAAGAAAGAGTTGAATAAAGAGGCTATTTCTAGATCATATTTACTAGGGTTTGGGCA
Organism: Protopterus annectens; assembly: GCF_019279795.1. NCBI lineage: Eukaryota > Metazoa > Chordata > Ceratodontiformes > Protopteridae > Protopterus > Protopterus annectens. Next base: position 1,939,254,757 of record NC_056729.1, on the reverse strand, counting down.
GGGATTGTTTTTAGTGTCTGGGTTGAGAAGTGAGTTTATTGAGTTCCAGAACTGCCTGGGCTTTTTAGTGTAGTTGGACTGATATAATAGCATTTTTTGTCTCTGATAATCAAGGTTACAAAGCTATCTATATTCAAGAAGGGTTTCGGGGAGGTTGTTTTTTTAATAAAGTTTCCAGGATTTGTCTCTGATGATGTTTGGTGTCTTCATTTAGCCATGGGGCAGTCTTGGCTTTTATTCTTTTTGTTCTTGAAGGTTCTAGGGAGTTTAGGCATTTAGGAAGGAGGCGTTAAAGTAGTCGATGGCATTAAGTGGAAGAGTTTTTAGAATGTTCCAATTTAGTCATTTGAGGGTATGTGAAAAAGTTTTTGGGTCAAAATTACTGAGGTTACGAGTGTGTATGTATTGATGTTGAGTAGTGGGGGAAGAGGTTGCTTGGTGTATGAAGGCTGGTAGGTGGTCGCTAATGGATTTGGAGATGGTACCAGAGTTGGTAATTTTATTTGGATGGGAAAACTAGGATCCAGTCAAGCATGGATCCTGGAGGGTTTATTTTATTGGGGTTGGTGATGGAGTGGATTACTTGGGTAAAATTGGAGAGATTGATGGAAAGAGAAGGTGTTGGGTTGTTGATTTAGTTCTAATCTATGTTTATGTCACCATTTTTGACTCAAGTTAATTTATTACTGAAATTGTTTGTGGTAAACCTCCATTTCATAATGCAGTTCTTTTTTCTTGCATCTATACTAATGCTCATTTAACATTGTTGTCATTGTTAGTCCCTTTTTCCCATTTTTACATGAGGTCAGAATGTCACATCAATATGAGTTAATGTGACCAAATCATCCAGAGAACATGTTTACACTGCCAAGTAGGTCAGCATTAACATTTATGGGATCAGCATTTTTAGCTGGTCTTCTAAAGTATACAGATTTACCTCACATACCTCAGATTTACCTCACATATGCAAACATTAAGGCTTAAGTAACAATTTTACCCATCTGCTTTATAGGAAATACATGGTTAGTTTGTAGCATGAAGTATCTTACTTTATCTTAAGATAGACTATATAGTGATAATTTCAAATAAGCAAAAGCAAAAATCAATAAGTACAAAAAGTGAAACCGGCATAATGAACATATTTAATAGACCTCTTTGTAACTTGTGAGACTTGTCAGCCATTCCATTTCATAACTTGATAATACAATATATGGTATTGATTGCAATCTGTAATGTTTTTTTTTATCCTATTCATAACACAGGGTACTGGAAATTTAGGGCCCACATAATTTTGTTTTCATCATGTAGGTTGCAGTACAATTTGTTTATGAGACTGTCACCAAAATATAACACATGCAGCCAAAATAATAACTCCACTTTGTATTACTTTTATTATAATGGTTCTAATTAGGGTGATGCATGAGCTTCAGAGCAAAGTTGTTATAATATGTAGTCAGTTTCAATTTTATACTATTTGTTGTTTTCCTTTGCTACTCCACGGCTATAATTTTTGAAGTAATTCAGCCTTTCATGACATCAGATAAAATCATTCCCTGTAGGCTAAAATTATCTCCCTAATAAAGAGTGCTAAGTATTTGTAATTCAGATTGATTTAACACAGCTTTGAAGATTGATTGCACTAATATGTTTAAGTTATTACTGAATTATTTGGTCATTTTAGTTTGTCTTTCAGCGTATTTATAATTTGTATGTTTGAAGATGATCTAGTTTAATTTGTGCAGCACTCCAAACACTAGCTTGGTAAACCGCAGGTCATTTTTTTTTTTTTTTTTTTGCCTATCTAAAGACAGAAAACAAATGGAAATTCTGAGAAATGGCTGAGTAAAGAAACAACTGTGTTTAAGTTTGCAGTTTATTGGAAAACTGTCAAAGTGACACTTCTGCAATATCTGTCCTGAGGCCAGATTGTGAAATTGAAATTCACTGTTTTCTTCAAAAGTGAATTGTCTCATGTATAAAATGTTTTTCTCTGCATTATTTTTTAGCCACCTACAAAAGAATCTAGTTGAGAAATTAATCCTTGCAATAGCTGTATATTAAAAACCATCTGTGCAGCTCAGATCTGCTGATCGGATACAATACAGCAAGAAAATTAAATAAAACGAAGAGGCACCATCTGACGGTGCTCTTACATTTTATATTTCCTAGCTCAACCAAATTAACTTTGCAAATAATTTTACTTTATTATGTGACTTCTCAAATACATCAAGATTGATTTAATTTAAAAAAACTGCATATAAACATACATCTGGTTCAGCATGGTAAGTAAACAAGTAGAAATTATTTTAAATATAGTAATTTAGGGCACCTAAAACTATCTCTGAGTTTACAAAAAAAATTAGACTCAATACTGGTTAGGCACACAAAAGGAAGCAACTGCAGGGAAGAAAAAAAACAGTTTGAAAAATTGTAATGCCAATCAAAACCAGTCTTTTAGCAAGACAAAGGTGTATATAGCATAGTCACAAGGCCTCAGAGCAGCATCCCTTTCTAAAACCTCAATAGAATATAAAATATTGGCTAGATGCACTGGATTAAATGACTTATATTTTTCAATGTGGAACAGCAGTAAACATAAGACTTTTACAACACATGATAGTGTAGACACTGGATGGAGTTTTGCTTTTTGGCCTTGTACAGTGCAGACTTAGTTATGTTAGTAGATTACAACTGAATATAATACTGGTAATGGCTATTAACCGTCCTTTCTGTCATGTATGAGGCAACTGTTCAGGTGTGTCTGCAACTGTACAGAGAGTCAGGTATATCGCCTTGAACAGATGTTAAGTGATAGGGAAGTGAAGGCTTAATGGAATGATGCCCAGTGGAAAAAGTATTGTATCGGCATGGGTGATATAAGACTGCTGATACATGGCAGACATGAGTCGTATTCTACATGTATTATTTGGCAGTGCCACCTGTACAAAGGTATAACCAAAACCTCAAACAAGGGTAAGTCCATCCAGATGTGGCTGCAGCATCTGAGTGATGCCTCCAGGTGCATCTGCAGTTACATCCTACTGCTCCTCTTGTTCATATTTGCATTACTTCCAAAGCCATGCTACATACAAGGAATCTGAATATTTTATATTGAAGCATACATGATGGCAAACACAGTTGTATTCATATTTGACCTATGTCAATGAGTATTTGTTAGAACTGTAAGGTGATAACTTTATTTTTTAAAGTCTCAAGCCACGCCCACTGGGAGTTAAAGGTACACCCTCAAAAGAGCTGTACTGGAGGGAACGAGTTAAGAATATCAGTGGTTCAGTCTACTCCTTCTGTGTTATACATTAACTGTTTATGTGCTGCATCTCTGAGTCATGGATGAAAAGGATCAGGTAACAAGTCCTCCTACCCTGTTATCCAACTGAAATAAATAAATACATACATACATATACACATACATTCATACATATATACATAAAACATGCTGTGACGATTGGGGAGAGATGGGCGAAGGCTGCCAGCATAGTCAAATAGAATTTGATATATAATTCTGGCATTTGTAAATAAATGTAAAATACAGGCATGTTTTTTTTGAATGTAAAAGAATACTGTGAAATGTGGAACTGCAAAATATGTGACAACATTGCACTCTGCTGGCCCAGTGAAGCATGTTGTGACCCTTTCATGTTAGAATTTGGTTCCAGTGCATTTGGATGAAGGTTGCATGCCCATTGTTTTAAGGCTAATGTTTATGACCAGAATTTACATGTGGATGATGCTTTACTGCTCTGGTTTCTGTTAGACTATACATGCAAAATGTCTTCTATTGTTGTAAGTTTCTGAGCAGGTGTTAGATTGCTAAATAATGCAGTTTGTTTGCCTGGGAAAACCTAAGTGTCAACATGATGTAATTTGGGAGGGATCCAGCAAACATGTTTGTTAGTAATGTTTAAATACTATTTCTCACAAGAGACTAGAGAGCATTTTGATCTTGGATATCTAACTCAGAACTCTGCCTAAGCTCACATGTAAGTGTCTAGCACTGTGATTTCTTGTAGGAATAGTTAAAGCTAGTAAAGATTAATTAGGCATTTTTCTTTGAAATCAGACCTGTCCTACTGTATTATTTTAAGTTTCTGTGTGATCGCTGAACTCTTAGATATCTCTGTGGTGTAGTAGTATTGTCTTGTGTTTTAATTATTTAATATTAAATATTTTAAAAACCTTTACTGTGGCTGGTTTGTGTAGAGATAAGCTCTAGAGTACATTGCATATTTATAGAAGATATTGGAATAGGCCACTCTAAAGTAAGCCTTGACTGTTAGTCATACTACCATTGAATTATAATATTGCACAGTAATAATTGGACAGCCTTTTAAGGGCCTTTTAGTAGCTGATATTATTAGCTGGGTGGTGGCAGTAATTACTACCGTATAGTCTGGGCAAAGGGACACAGCTGGAAAATCTGTGTCAGCCTTTCCCAGGAGTGTCTGTGAAGTTGTATAAATACTTATCTCAAAGTGTGTGTGTGTTGTGTCAGCTACCTGGGCAGGGACACAAAGCACTGGTTGGACTGAGAGGGTACTGGAGGTTTTAGCTTGCCCAGCTAGGCTGAGACCTGGACCCTATAGCTGTGCCAGTGGGGACCTGGTGAGAAAGGGAGCAACCAGCCCCAGACTGGCTGTGATCTCTGTGTGCACTTAAGGGAAATTGTACTTTACTGTGTGTATTAGTTATCCATTTCTCTTCTATGAGGCAACCTCCCTGGTGTTAGTGGTGAGGATTGAGGCTCCTTGATTGCTGGGCCAGGGCACGGTCATCACACATACATACATACATACTACAATGGACAGCAGTCTACAATTAAAAAATATCACATCCTACCAGTAACATCAATCACCTACAAATTGTTAAAATATCACTCAATCCCCTCCCTTCTTTTTTTCTAGTAGCTGCCTCACCAAACATCCACAATCTACATTCTAAAGTCTGTTTCTCAGGAGACCCCCTCCCAGTGTCTACCAGCAAATATTTTTCATAGCATAAGCCATAGCTTTTCAATGAGAGCCCACTGGATTTGGAAACTGTTCCTTATTAAACTCCACTCTATAAACAAGCCTTATGTGACTACTTCCAGAAAGGAAATATAACCTAAGCCCACAATTACCCCATTAACGACATCTCTCTTACACTAGTGCCTACTTCAGTCTCAAATGATTCTGTACATCATTCCATCCACTTACCCACCCTTCCTCCTGTCTTCCCTTCCCCATTGCCCTGCTGCATTACTTTTTACTGTTCTTTCTTCTAGTTATGAATATTGTATCAAACAAATTTTGGTGTACTGTTTAATATTTTACATGTTATTCAACCTATTGATATAAAAATTAATTTAGTGATAACGATCCAAATGTTTTCTGTTCGTGGAATGTGTTCTACAATGCCCTCTCTCTCTCTCTTCTCAGTGCACATATTGCAATGCTTTGAACCAGAAAATTGACAGCACTGATGAGAGTTCAAAACCGGTAAACAAATAGAAAAAAAAAGTAAAATAAATTAAAAAATAAAGCAGAGATGTTTTGTGGACATATTTTTTTGTTTTGCTGTTGCTGTCTATGGTATTTAAATATATTAAATTTAGTTCTGGTTGAGATGGAACTTTCTGAACTAGTCCACCTTCCTGTTTTAAACAAACAAATGTGAAAGCTAGTAGACAGGAAAGAAGAACTCCAACAATAAGCGGACACTGTTCTGTATAAACATCACCCATATTTAGATAAACAAGGACTACTTAATAGAAAAAAAAGTCATAACAGTGTGTAATGCCTATGAGAGAAGGAAACAAATGTAGGCAATGTACATTGACACAGGTATGCTGACTTGACACTTGAGAGAGAGAAAGAGAGAGAGAGGGAGACAGAGAGAGAGAGTGGTAAGCAGTTGATAGCAGAGGAGGGCTATTGATATGTTAGAGTACTGGAAGTGAAAAAGCAAAGGAAGGGTATTAAAGGAACATAAACTTGTTGGATAAGAGCAGAAGAAGGCATTATTTTTAACACCTTTATTGAATTATAACTTAAGAGATAAGCAAACATACTTTTATATAAAATAAAAGAAAACAAACTATGTTAATATGTTTCCAGTTACAAACATTACACATCATATATATTCTTTCGTGCAACTATCATCAATCGAATAATAAATTCTTTCCTTCCCTTAAAACTCACTTCTCCTCCAAAACATTATTCTGCATGTATTATCCTACAATTTTCATTTTTTCTTTGTAATTTATTCCTATCCTTTTCTAAAGCTCCAACATTTTATTTCTGTAACAATATCCTATGCTTCAAATGCAGTTGGTTTAGACTTTCATTGTGTACCCTGTTAAATTTGTCATCACTCAAAATGCTGAGTACCAAAAAGCTAAAAAAAAAAAATAAAGGACTGAATACTCTTGAAAATAATTTTCGCCTTAAAATACCAATTCTAGGATCACTATACTTTAGAGAAAAGGGAATATTCCTAGAAATGGCATTTCAGACTTGGTATATACAAGTCCGATCTTTTGATGATTCAGTTTCGTTGTTTTAGGACTAACTCTAGTAGTTCGCATCATTTCAAATGGTTACCCTTTGATTTCCACATTTTTGTAATTGCTTTTTGGACAACCACCAGAATTAAACCTAAGAAAGCCATACTATGTCTAAGCAATTGAGTTTCCTATATTCCCAGATCAAAAAAGCATTTCCTTAGTTACACACATTTGCTCACAATGTATTTCTGACAGGGTACTTTACAGGGAACTTTTAAGGTCTAAGCTCTTTGCACTCTGAAAACCTATGTTCACAGTTACCTCTTTCCTCCCCATCCCACCTCCAACATATGCCATCAACCTAAGGAAAAATACTTTAAGAGTCCACATGGTGTATAAAAATATTTATGCAAAGACGTCCAAGTGAAAATCCTAAGTCTTCTAGATGTTGCTGCATATTTGAGCATCATAAATATGTCCTCTGACTGTTTCCTTGTGAATTACCTATCCAGTCGTCTCTCTTCCCAATCTTTTCTGATCTTCTCTAATTGATTCCTATAGTTGTCATGCAATATTTTATATGCTCCACTAATTATCCCTTTTATAACAGCAGCTCCTGTTCTAGATTCAATTAAAATATCTACCAGGCAGGTCTTTCCCTTAAGATTCCACTATCCCTTTCTGTTTGCATATACTAATATATTAATCCCTGATAGGAAAGGCAGTCTCTAGTCTGCAGTCCAGATGTCTTCTTGACCTCTTTCCGTTCCATTCACTTTTCCCTCTCTAGTAATTTACTCTCAATATCTTAGTTCCTTTGAAAGTTTTCTCCAAATAATTTCAGCCACCTCTTGCCTGTTCCCTATACTCCTAATTGTAGTCACTCCTTCTGGAAAAAAATCTCTTTTCTGCATTCTCATGTTGGCTTAGTTCTTAGAATACTTTCAGCTACTTTATGAATATAATAGTCTATATGGCTGTTATTATCCTTAAGTATTATCCTTAAGTATCTCCATCCAAAATCCCACTCTCTCATTATTTCCACTTTGAATAGTTTCATAGTATAGTACTAGGCTATCTGCCCTGGGGCATTTGTAAGCCTAGCCATAGTGATGTGGCTTTTGCCACCCCATGAAATGGTACAAAAATGTACAGAATAAATTTAGAATACTGTGCCTCTGTCTAGTAGTGACACAATGAAGGTTCCCTTATATAATAGAATTAGTTTACTGTGCCCCTGTCTAGCAGTGACACAGATGTGACCCCTGGGGTAAACTTACGATCTCCCATCCACTCATCAAGATTTCTCTTGAGGAGAGTCAGTGAGGGGCTCTGCCTAATATGAACTGGGATCTTGTTCCAAAGCATGGGAAGCCTCTGGGTTATGAATCTATCCCTCCAGCATGTCCTATTCATACTTGTGCCGAGGTTTAAGTCTTTAGCTCTCGTGGTCCTGATGGATTTGGATTTTTTGAGGTGGAGCATGTCCATCAAATCCTGATTTGACATGGCCTTGTACGTCAGGCAGAGATCACCTCTGAGCAGGCGGTATGCTACTGAATAGAGCTGAAGTTTCTTTAGTCTGGCAGAATAAGACATATGTTGGAGACCCTTGATCCTCTTGGTGAGGTACTTTTTGGTCTCTCCAGCTGTTGCAAATGCCGGGTGAGGTACATACCAAATGGGGCATTGTACTCAATCATGGGTCTGATGAGGGAGGAATATAGGGGTACAATGACATCCTTGGATCTGGATGTGAATCCCTTCATGATGAGGTGTGCAAGGTAGAATGTTTTTCTAACCACTTTGGCAACGTGGGTGTCAAATGAGAGGTCGCTGTCGACTTGGGTCCCTAGGTCTCTGATTACGTTTTCCGTACTCAGTGGGTTGTTGTCTATGTGATAATTTGTGGGTACTTTGTTTTTCCCAAAGGGGATGACTATACATTTTTTGGCATTTAGTTTAAGGCCGTAACTCCGGCACCAGTTGTCCGTTTCTGTGAGGCCTTTTTGTAGGATGTGTGTGTCTGCTGGTGTATCGATTATGGCACCTAGTTTGCAGTCATCTGCGAACTTTGTCAGCCACCGCCCTCCCATGTTTGCTGTAACATCTGAGAAGTAAATGCCGAACAAGAGGGGTCCCAGGACAGATCCCTGTGGGACATCACTTGTGACTGGCTTTGAGTCTGACATTGCTCCAGCGATTTTAACTTTATGGGTTCTGTCCTTTAGCCAGTTTGCAACCCATCTAGTGACATAAGGGTTTACTTTTAAGTTGTTGAGCTTATCTATGATGCCTGAGTGGGGTATTGTGTCGAAGGCCTTAGCCAAGTCCAGGTATGCTGTATGGACTGCTTTGCCCTCATCAATGGCTCTAGTGACTGTTTCAAAAAAGTCAACCAGGTTTAAAAGGCAGGATCTGCCCTTTACAAAGACGAACTGGGTGGGGTCAAGTGTCTGTAGGTCCCCTATGTCTCTGTTTATGAGTTCCATAATGATTCTTTCCATAGCTTTGCAGACCAGGCTGGTTAAGCTTATGGGGCGGTAGTTTCCAGGGTCTGTAGAGGCACCCCCCTTGTGGAGTGGGACCACTGTTGCTGTACGCCAGTGTTCAGGTACATATCCCGAAGTAAGGCTAAGGTTAAATAGCATTTTTATGTGTGGGTTTAGCTCCTCTTGGAGTTCACGTAACACACAACCCGGGATACCGTCAGGTCCCATTGATGCTGTGTTTTTTGCTTTGTTTAGGGTGGTTCTCACTTGGACATCAGAGATGACAGGGAGATTACATTCAGCTGGGATAAGTATTTCTTCTTTTGGGGGTGAAGGCAGGGAGAAATTTGCACTGAACCTGTCAGCCAGAATGTTGGCAATATCTGTGGGTTCAGTGTATTTTTTGTTGTTTTGAACCAACTCTGAGCATATTTGAGGGTTTCTGCCCAGGTTTCTAACATAGCTGAAGAAGGCTTTGTGGTTATCTTTAGTGTCCTTAGCGATTTTTCTCTCAAAGTTGGCCTTGGGTGTTTTTATGAGAGAGCGTAGTTTTCTGCTAATGTTGATCAGAGATGTCTTCCCTTCATGGGATTTTGCTCTGATGTGCAGTAGCTTCCTTCTTTTGTTATACAATTTGTTTATGGCTGAGGTCCACCAGACAGGACGCTTACCTTTGGTGGAGAGGGACTTGGATTTGTTTGGGATTGCATGATCCATGCATTCTTGGAGATGTCCATAGAAAGCATTTGTGAAGGATTCGGCATTGTGGGATGTGGTATCCACTGGCACAGTGGGCTTAAAGGATACCATCTCAGTCTTAAGAAGAGTGAAGTCTGCTTTTGAGAAGTTTTTCACTGTGGTCTTTTGTGCTGGGGGTGGAGGTGGGATATGTATATCCAGGGTAATTAATTTGTGGTCAGATCTCACTAGTGAGGGGTATACTTCTAGTGTGGAGCATTTTGTCCCCATGTTTGTGATGATCAGGTCTAGTATATTATCTCCCCTCATGGGAGAGGTGACCAGTTGTTCCAGTGCATTTGAATTTGTGAATTCCAGGAATCTTTGGGCTAGGGTATTAGGGCTAGAATAATGTACCCAATCTATGTTTGGGTAGTTGAAGTCTCCCAGTATGATGGTATTTTGTGATACATTCATATCCCCCAATGTCTTCAGGAAGGCTGAGTGGGGTTCTTGAGATTGGGAGGGTGATCTGTAACATGCTACCAGTTGTATAGCAGTTTTGCCTATGGTTAGTTGCACCTGTATGGTCTCTGATGCTTCATGTGTTGCTACTAACCTGGAGGTGTAGGTGTCCTTGATGAATATGGACACTCTCCCTCCCTTTGTGGTTTGGCCCGGGTTTTGGGGCCGAAAAGCATGATACGAGGTATAGCCTGGTAGCGCTGGGGTGCTCTCAGGAGCCTTGAACCAGGTTTCAGTTACTGCACAGACATCGATGTTCTCCATGCTGAGGAGTGCATCAAGTGCCTGCATCTTGAGATTTAGACTTCTGGCGTTGAGCAGCATTACCCTTAGTTTTTTTCCATTTTTGTTTTCTAAGGAGGTGGCTTTGTCTTTTGAGCCTTGCCTAAAAAAGGCACTATGGGGGTGGCAAGAGCCTTAGCCAATATCCGGAAGCCCAGTGGTGACAGGTGTAAGCCATCCCTTGTGAAGCAGCGTGGCTTGTCCAACATGTCATCCCAGGCAGACAGACATTGGATCCCCTTAGAATGACACCAGTAGTTGAGCCAATTGTTAAAGCTGATCATCTTGTCTTTGTATTGTGATATCATTCTTGGTGAGGGCAAGATGCTGCTCAGGGTCAGGGTCATACCAGCCTGGGCTACATAATCGGAGAGCTCCCCTATGTCTCTTTTCATGTAGTCCAGGGAGGTACATCTCAGGTCATTCACACCAGCATGGACAATGACTGAGTCATATTTGTACTTTCTTTGGAGTGACTTGAGTGTGTGTGTTATGTGGCGGATCCTAGCTCCCAGTAGACAGCTCACAGTCACCTTCTCCTTGTTCAGCCTGGTCAGCGGGACATCAGTGTGTCTGACTATAGAGTCATCTATTACTAGTGTATCAGGCAAGGTGTTTGGCCTTAAGAGCTGTGATTGGTTGACAGACTGATTTATTGAAGTATGTGTTTTATGTGTTTTGTTTTGAGGTGGTGGATTTTTGGATGTCTGCTTTGGGAGCCTCTGTTGTTTTGGTATGTTTTTTATTAGAGCCTCCGAGTATGTCTTTGTGTTTTTATGTGTTTGGTTTGCAGTTGTGGTAGGTCTATGTGGGACTGGGATTGTTGTGTGTGTGGTTGCCATCTCCTCCTGTCTGGTCATGCCAGCCCTGAGTTGAGAGAGTTCAGCCTCCAGTTTGGCTATATAGTTGCATCTCTCACATGTATTTGTGTTTGTTGGGAGGTGGAGAGGGTTGTCTGTGTACATGAGACAATTGTAGCATTGTCTCAAGATACCCAGATTGACCAGCTGAATTGGAGACGACGCCAGTAATCTACCACTCGACATGCTAGAACAGTATAAGGGAGTGCTGTACCTTTAAGGGAAGTGGATATTCACAGGGGTGGTAAGTAGATGTAGTGCTTTACTTAGTACGAGAGTGCTTACTTAGTAGAGAAGTATTGAGAACAAGTGCTAGGCTTATAATATAGTGAGTAGTCTGGTTATACTAAGAGTAGAGCTCCCTTAAGGGAAAATTTGAAGAGCAGACTTGGCGGAGCCAGAAAAAGTTTAACCTTGTTTAACCGGGTATGCGCACAACTGCGGATTTTAAACAGTGAACTACAAAAGAGCTAGAAATGGTCCAAAACAACCAATTACTACAGCTTCTTGTGCTGAGGTCACTTCCTACAGGAACAGATAGGCTGCTCAAGGCTCCCCACTCCCACTGGTGAGTAAAGAAACTTCCTTCTATCCAAGTAAGGTAATGGACAACACAGGAACTACACCACAGCCCGGAATACAGCAATGCCTGCAAACTGGTCTAAACTAGTCAAGGAGAGGCGGGAAAACAAGGATTATTTTTTTGTTTTTTTGGTAGAAACACATAGAAAATGCAGAAACAGTGATAAATTAAATACACAGGCTAGCACACTTTAGTGGGCAGCCTCCACAGTTAAATTAAACAAACAAAACAAACAAACTTTTGATCAAATTCGACTAAAATGTAACTTTAAGTGCAGATTTTAAAATAATGCAGCAAACAGTTAAAAACAGTTCAAGCTAGTTCAGGGTAAGCTACAGAAGCTAGCTTTCTGCATGTGTTATGTATATGAGTCTTAACTGTGTAGCTCCAAATTATCCCTTCAAATCACATAATCATAAACAACCTTGTTCTACTGGAAGGAGCAGATTATCCCACTTAACCCTTCCTTCTCCCTCTCCCATGTTGTTGTTGTGTTTTTCGGCTTTTCCCAGTTAGGGGTCACCACAGTGGAACTCCGGTTCGCTAATGATTGGCAGTAGATTTTTATGTGCCTAATTGCCAGCTCTGATGCACAACCTTTAACGAAGGTTAACGAACAAACCAAAACTAGTACCCTTGACTGGATACTCACTAATACCCCCCAACTAAACTATAAAACAGGCACCCTCCCTGAGGACATAAGTGATCACTTGCTTACCTATTTAATCAGAACAAAAACTGTCATCCTAAACTCTGCCATCTGTAGAACTATTCGCACTACCAAAAATTTTAACCCTGCTCACTTTCAAGCTGAACTAGTCACCTGTGACTGGTCACCCCTGAAATACCTCCCAATAGATAATGCCGTGAAATACTTTAACTCTAAATTTCTAACCATTTTAGACAGCCATGCCCCATTACACAAAGTTAGAATTAGAACCAAACCGGCACCATGGCTCACCAAAACGACCAAACAAAAAATCCTCCAAAGAAATAAACAATGGGCCAAATGGCACTCAACAAAAAGCTCCTCAGACCACCTGCAATTCAGAAAGTTTAGAAATGAAACAAAAAAAGCCATATTAGCCGATAAAAGAAACTACTACTACCAACTACAACAAACCAACCAAAATAATCCCCAAAAATTCTGGCGAGGTATCAATAACCTCCTACACCCTGGATGCTCAAGTACTCCCTCTCCTTCTCACTCTGATCACAACAATCCCATCCAAATAGCTGACTCATTTAATACTTTTTTCACTGAAACCATACAATCCCTAGCACAACCAGCTATCCCCTAGCATTCCAGGCTCTGCCACAACCTTTACCAATAATTCTCATCAATTTCATTTTCAGCCAGTGCCCACTTCACTTATCTGTAACCTCATACAGAAACTTAAACCCACTACTCTCTCTGCTGATAAATTACCTGCAGAATACCTGCAAAAAGCTGCTAAAGTCATAGCCTACCCCATATCCATCCTCATTAACAGAACTATTTCTGAAGGATCTATTCCCCTAATCTGGAAAGTCTCTCACATAATTCCCCTGCATAAGGGAGGTAACTCCAAAGAGTTGTCCAAGTATAGGCCCATAGCTATTCTATCTCCTTTGGCAAAAATAATGGAGAAATGTATACACATACAACTGTTAACCTACCTACTCGATCACAATTTATTAGCACCCTGTCAACATGGCTTTAGACCATTTCATAGCACCACCTCTGCTCTCTTATCCTTCACTAACCATATTAACAGCAATCGTAATATTGATACTCTATCCTCAGCTGTTTTTATTGATCTGTCCAAAGCATTTGACAAGGTGAATCACCACCTCCTTATAGACACACTCAAAAACCTGTCATTGGACAACCATACTATACAGTGGTTCCATTCATACCTACATAACAGGCAACAGGCTGTACTATGGGAAAATACTTTATCTTCCCACGTCGCAGTCACTCTAGGGGTCCCACAAGGATCTATATTAGGCCCATTACTCTTCTCCATCTTTACAAATGACCTTCATTCTGTAATTCCTCAAGCTGACTGTATCCAATACGCTGACGACTCCACACTCATATGCGCTGCTGCTTCTCAATCAGAACTTCAGTCACTAACCCAAATGACCTTTAGTACAGTTGAAAACTGGCTCCTACAAAGACGTCTTATCCTTAACCCCAAAAAAACAAAAATGCTACTATTTACCCCCACCCGCAGAACATCCCCACTTAACTTTACTATTACTTCAAATGATGGAACTATAATATCTCCGGAACCAACCACCAAACTACTCGGGGTGCTAATAGATAACAACTTGTCCTTTGAACCTCACATTAATAACACCATAAAAATAGTAAACAAGAAACTAGGTTCCCTCTATAGAATAAAACCCTTTCTTACACCTCCAGCCAGGGTTACTATTGCTCGTACCCACCTCATCTCTACCTTGCTCTATGCCTCCCCTATCTATACCAAAATATGTAGAAGTAATCTGAGTAAACTTACATCCTCCTACAACAATATTGCCAGATTTGCAGCTGGGTCCTCCTATAGAACTCATCACTGTATCAATCTGAATCAGTTAGGATGGTTAGAGCTGCCAAATTTAATACTTTTCAATCAATTAATAGTAGCCCATAAGATCCTGTATTTACCTCAAAATACACCCATACTTACATCCCTAGTCATCCCCTATAATAACCTCAAGACCTTACGCTCAGCTAACAAACTACTTGTACAAATATCAAAATCCAACAACTTAGCTGGTGACACCTTGTTCTCCAATACAGTAGGTAAAGCCTGGAACATCCTCCCAAGCCAGCTGACCTCAATATCCTCTGTCAGCTTATTTAAAAGCAAGCTTAAACCCTACCTCAAATCACACTGGCTATGCCCCTGTGTTAACCCAGACTAAGTACCTAACTATTAACTAGACTCCCACAATTCCTAGCCTATCATGATCTTGTGTTGTCTCACTAATTTTTAGTGAGCTTAACCTTCCTTAGGATTTTTTCTCATGTAAATAAGTATATACTGTGGAATGATCAAACACCTTTATATAGTATCACAACCTATGTGTTAAATAACACTAGAAACCCATCCTTGTTTGCTGTTCTTCTATACTCTATTGATCTATAGTGTTTTTCTTTCTTAGGTTTTTGTGAGACCTTAGTATCTCATCATAAATTACTAGGTGTATCTAATTTTGTAATATGTTATAAAGATTTGTATACACCATTTCTAATACAAATGTATTAGTCTTATTCATCTATTCTTAGATAAAATTTTCCTTTTTCCTACTGAAATATAAAATATATAATCTTAGACTTGTACTATAATTGTTAAAACTTATGTACCAAATTATACTGTTATTGTCTTTGTCTTGACCTTTTATGTTGTTGTAATTTGTGGAGCTTTTCTCCCCGGGCCTCCACTGAAAATGGACATATATCCAGCTGGACTAGCCCGGTCAACAAATGTAAAATAAAATAAAAATAAATAAAATAAATAAAGGTATGCCCATTCATGCATGTCTCCACACAGAAGACGCTTTAGCTGAGAATCGAACAGGACAACGTCTTGCTGTGAGGCAACAACGCTACTGCAGCACCACCACCACATTCTCCCTTAAACTCTTTATTAACTACTGTCCACAACTTCTCATCTGGTTGATAAAAATATGCTTGAGCACTATATAAAACCAAAGGGGCTAATTACATTCTCACTGCCTGTATTTTGCCATTCATACCCATTAACAAGAGCTTCCAGTTTCTCTATGTTTGTATAATCTTTTCTTTAGTCTCTTCAAACAAATCCTTAGCTGCCATAACAGAATCTTTTTTAATCCATACACCTCAATACTTCATTGTATAATGTCACCATAAATATGGGTATTAATGAACCAATTCATGTGTGGATACATAGTTTACACTTTAGCCTTTGCTTTATCTTCAATGATTCTATATCCCAAAAAGACTTCAAACTGTCTCAAAACATTCCATAGCTCTGAAATATCCTTTTCTGGTTTATAAGATACAAAATAATATTGTCTACAAAGAAGTCCAAATTTTTTTGTTTGCTATACCAATTATATCCTTGAATTGCTTATTCCCTTATGTTCCTTGTCCATGGCTCTAAATATAAAGCAAATAACAATGGAGAAAGATGACACTTCTGCTCGGCTGCTCTATTGAGATACAATTCATCAGAGAGGAACACTGACATCTATTTTTGCCTTCAGTGTCATATATATATATATATATATATATATATATATATATATATATATATATATATATATATATATATATATAAATATATCTTCCTTATTAGCCTTATCATTGTATCAGGGAATGCAAATACTTCCATTGCCCTACTCAAAATCTCAGCTTACTCTATCAAATGCTATCTATGCATCAAGACCCACCAATAAATCTGGACCATCATTGTCAATGCCTGTGTTGTCAAATGTTTGCCTCCCCTCCACAAAACCACATTGGTCCAAATCTATCAATGTTGGCAACATATTTGCCATACTTTTAGCTATTATGCAAATAAATACTTTCTAACCATGGTTTAAAATTTAAATGGACCTGTATAAAGCTGGGTCTGATTGTTTTTCATCATATTTTGGCCAACACACCTTTCTTCCAGGATGTTGGGGCTCTCCCTCTTTTTTAAATACCATTAAACAAAACCTATCAGATCTTTATCACATTCTTCCCTCCCAGATTCCAAACTTCCACGAGAATACCATATATTCCTGGAAACTTTCCTGCTGATTGATTATATGCCACAGTTTTTAACTCATCTCTTCTTATCTTAACTGTTAATTGTTGAGCCTCATCTACCCCTAACTTCGGCATACTTACATCTGCCATAACTATTTCCATTTGTGCTTTTTCTTGGTTTCCCCATTTCCCTGCTTTATACTAATTTTCATAAAATTTCAGAAGTATCTCTCATACCTCTATAGGATCTCTACTTATTTTTCTTGCTACAGGTTCGCAAAGTTTGTCAACAACCCTTTCTATTTTCTGTTACCTAAGTCATTGTACTAAAATTATTTGTGCACTTGAGTTATTATCAAAAACAATTGCTTAACAGCAATATTTCTAAACTCATGCATATTATTCTGATACACACTTATTTCTCTCTTTAGTACTCTGCAGTTGCACCTCTTCTTGTTCTGCGAGATGCCTCATATTCAGCAATATGTTAACCTTTGCCAGACCCGCTAAATAAGTTAATGTTTCTTGACCATATCTTTTTTGTTTTATTTCTACCCTATTTTAAACTCCACTTTCGTTTTAACCCAATCACTGGTTATAATTTTTGAAGAAATGTCTGTATTTGTTTCCTGAATAACTTCCAGTACCCATTCCTTAAATTCATCTCTTTTAGCAGGTATGTAAGGAAGTGTCAGTGTCTCATTTTTACTTCGTTGGGTCTATATTATATCGCATGCTCAGAAGAGTGAATGACAGATAACTGACACCATGCAAGCAAAAGCTTACAACATCAAAACTTCAGAACAGCGATTATTTTCCAATGGAAAACAATCGCTGTTCCAAAAAAAAAAAAACAGTAAAAAATAATTAATGTGAGGGGCTTTGCACCGCACACCACCCTACTTAAATATACCAACTCCGAGATCACACTACAGTACCGAAAAGGCAAAGTAGCGAAAGTAGCCAAACAAATTCTTTCCCTGGGAAAGAATTCGCTAAACAGCCACTTCGTTATTTTGCCTTTTCATAGGTTCATAGGTTCATAGATTAGTACTAAGCTAACTGCCCTTGTGAGCCATTTTAAGCCTAGCCAATTATCCCTTGTGAGACTCAAACCCTGCACCTTGTGTTTGTAAGGCAAACACCTTAACCATTAGGCCACCCTCCCAACGTCACGCTTTACTATTTGACAAAGACGCATTCGACAACCTGTGTCTGCAACAGCATAATAAGGAACCTAATTCATTAGTCTGCATTTTTATCATACAGTAAGCGTTATTGCTGCATGATTGGAAATGGTTATCAAATGTGTGTTGAAGATTTTAATTAAATGCATATACCCTGGTGGAATATAATTTCTGCCTAGTCTAGCCCAGTTATTGTATCATGGGCAATAATATGTAAATTTTCTTTGAGTTTCTACTACTGATTTTACATCTTCTATATCAAATATTTTCATATATTGCTTCAGAAATCTACCCTCTTCTGTTATATTTTCCCCCCTCTAGACCCCCATGATACAGCCTCACTATTGCAAATCCAGTTCCATTCCTCATCTGTAAGTAATATTCCCTGTTGAAAGATGACTATTTCTCCTAAAAATTCCTAAAGCTCCATTATAGTAGTTTTAAGTAGAATATAAATACATGCCAGCGTAATTCTCTTCCCTTGTCAGTAGCTGCTTACTACCACAAATCTACCATAATTATCTTTTTTCCCTCTTCTATCACTATTGGAGATCCTGCAGTACTCCACATTTCCTTTGTCCCTGTTATTCTGATGAATATTCATCTTGAATTCTTTTCTTTATCAGCTTGACATGCTCACTTCTTTCCAAATGTGTATCCTGTAGCAGTTCTATTTGCATTCTACATTTCTTATATATAGCTGAGAGGCCATTCCCATTCCAAAATTATGTAGATACTGTAGCTATTATGATAAGAAAAAAAAAACTAAACTAGTAATTTTTACTCCTAGGAAAACAACTCCATTTGATAAAAAAACTCTTCACTATACAAGCCCAAGACAATACCACTACAGAAGTTGTCCCACACACTAAATTACTAGGCATTATTATAGATGAAAACCTTAACTTTGACCTACACATAAACAATAAAATCAAAAAAAAACACCAAAAGCTTGGTATGCTCTACATGCACCAACACTTTCTTAGCCTCTCTACTAGACAAACCCTTGCAACTACCTTTTTATTACCCTCTCTCCATTATGGTGCCCCTCTCCTCACTAATATCTGAAATTCTACAAAATCCAAACTTGCTATGTGTTACAACAAAATAGCAAAATTTGCCACCAAGGCCACATTCTCATCCCACCATTGTAAGTCACTGAAACAATTAGGGTGGCTGGAACTCCCCCACCATCTCTCATTCACCCAACTAAGTACTGTGCACAAAATAATCTACAGACCGACAGACTGTCCTGCTTTCTCAACTCTACTTGCCAAATACCATTCCAGCAGGCATCTAAGATCTGAAAATCATCTACTTCTAAAGTAGATAAGCCCACCTTACCTGCTGGTCAACTCCTCTATGCCTTCACCGTCGCCAAACTATGGAACTCACTTCCGCCTTCTATAAGAAACACAGGCAGCATCACCACCTTCAAACACATGCTGAAAAATCATCTCAACTCTTCCTGGCTATGTTCCTGCTCTATAACTTAACCTCTTCACTCTCCTTATATGATTACTAAACTCCTATGCATACCTGCCAACCATACCAAATTTCTCGGTTTTTACCGAGTTTGGGGTCCAAATAATGGGGTGCCATGATTCCCGAGTGGCACCCTTTCATTTCCGATTTTTTTCCCCCAGCTTTTTATTTAATTTTTTTTTCACACTTTTGGAGCTGACTTCATCACATGAGCGATGACTTCAGCTCCGTCGGGGCTACCAGCCTGTCGGAATTAAGCTTAATGGCTTACATTTCCAGGTTCTGGCTGGCGCTTCATTTTTGAAGGGATTGTATTCTACCACTCGAGAATCTTTGTTTTGGATATATTCTGGCTGCAGCTGCTGCACTCGAGGGTCAAGAAGGTTGTTAAGGATTATTTTGAATGGCTTGGGCACACTAGAAGGTAAGGTTTTATTCTGAATAGTCAGCCTGGACTTGCGAGCGGGAAAGAATTTGTGCTTGTAAGGATTTTCAGACTTTGGAAATTGCAAGTCTGTTGGTATCTGAGCAGAACTGGTGTAGTGTGAGAGGATTCGCGTTTTGAACTGACTGGCTGTACTTGTAAGCTTCGCGTTTTCAGGTATCTGACTTTGGAAGTCTATCTGAGCAGAAGTGTGTGTATAGTATGGTTATTGTGCTATCTCTTCTTAGAGCCTAGAGGGAATTTGGTTTTGCATAGGATATATTAGTTGGAAATAAAAAAAAAAAAAAAAAAAAAAAAACACTGCATTAATTACAGAAATAATGCACTGATTCAGTCTCCCATGTTCAACTTCTATTTTTCTATGTTTCATCTCACTTCCGATTTTCTTATCTGTCTTCTCCTTTTATATTAACCAAACGTCTTCTGTTTTAACCGTTCACTCAGGGTACACCTTTAAGCAAGCAGGTTCTGATTCATACCCTATACTCGTCATCAAATGCTGAATAAATCCAACTACAAAAGATCTGGAAGTGATATATTAATAAAATGTTAAAGACTTGTGCATGTACTGCTGACAGCAGCTTTTTAATTTGTGTGTTTATAATGCTACTACACTGCACCTAATTGTAGTTGAAGAAGATGACGACTACAAGAAAACATTTTGAAATTGTTTTTTTCACTCATTGCTGCTGAGTTTAATTTTACAGGTAACATGTCACCTACAGCTAGGTCAGTCTCATTTTGATAATAATATAATTTCATAATGGTAAAATACGCCAAGGTTAAAGTATATATACAACCTTCATTTAAAAAAAAAACATCAAAATTACAAGAGTCTTTCTGCTGGGAATAGAATAGTAAAGGTCATATAGCCCATAACACATAATACTTTCTTTATAGTCACTCTAAGGTCAAGGAGGCTAGCCTACGAACATGTTTTGAGTTGCTATCTTTGCAATGTAGAGCATAATAGCTTAAAGGAAGAATTGCTGATTTCTGTCTTCATGCTTCCTTCTTAACTAGCATCTAAAATGTAAACCATTGTGACAGTTATATTGTATATAAAGATGCATTTGTAATGTTGACATCCTGTTTTTGTTTTTATTTCTGTCTTCTGTAAATGTCTGATTAATACAGATCATGCTAAATTAGACATTCTGAGGAATCATAATTAATAAGATATTTGAGTAATGATGATTAATATAAAAATACAGACCAGGACAGCAGAATGCATAGTATACAACTTCATTGAAGCTTTACAGACTATGTGGAATAAGCTGATGTCCATCTGATATTAAATTATTATTCTTTGTTTTGTTATTATTTAATGGATTTGGAATTTTGTTCCCTTTTGTAACGGTCTACTAATTATATGCTATACTACTGTTCGTATATTTGTCTTGTACTACATCTGTTTTCCTTTCATAGTATAAGTAACAGAAATGTGAAGTCCAGCATTGTGTGCGCATATATATATATATATTTCATTGCCTACTGGAAAAATGTTCAAACGATAAATTTAAAATGCTCTGTCTAGCAAGTTTGCTGTATTATACAAGGAATATAATAAAGTCAGGAAGGTGTATCAAAGAACACATGATGTATATTTATTGTTTTGTGTGCAACGGGAGAATGATTTAAAAACAGCCCAAAGGTAATCTTTATCCACCACTGGCCAGATGCATTTTCTTTGGATGTGGTGTGGGTTTCAATGCTCATTCAATGTATGTGAGTTTCAAGGGCAGAGAAGTTTTAATGCAAGTCTATTTTCATTGTGAGACAGTATTGCTTTGTTTAGCAGCCAGATGTCTATTAGTGTTTGTGCATTGTGCTATAAAATTTAAAAATAAAATCCATGTAATCATTGTAGAAGAAAAGCAGTATGCACACATTAGTGTTTATGGTAAATGGGGTGAAATAGCCAGGTACTGGAACATTGGAATGGACTCTCGTGCCATATTTTGGTTGTCTGTTCTTCAATTTGCGTTTGAAAGTTGGTATCCCACAATTCCACTGGAGTGGGTGGGGTTACTCAATTATGTAGGCAAATTTTACGTTAATCAGCCTACAGATTTGTACCTATTTTTCATGGGCCTTGTCCAGATTTTTGATGTTTCCAGGTTGAGAGGTATGCTCCTATGTCTTTTGCTACTAGTGACTGATGATATTTTCTCCATATTTGTTTTTATCTTCACTTGTTGAAATAATACTGATTTCTGTTTATACCAATCTGATTAAATTCATTGAATTCTGCTTTAATGTATATTTTCTGTATATATTGCTGTAATCAAACAAACTAGATTCCTGCCTTTATGTATATATTCTGTATATGTTACTATATTTACTATCTGTAACACTGTTTCTGCTTCTGTACTAATTAATGTTTATATTTGTTCTGTATCTCATTGGAGTTTTCTCCCCGGGCCTTCACTGAAAATGTGTTCTTTTAGGCCCAGTGGACTTATCCCGGGAAACAAATGCAATAAAAAAATAAATAAATTATTCCCATCTATTATATATTACAGTGTTTTAAATATCTATTTACAGCTTTTGTGTTATATGCATCCACTAATGTTTGGCAAGTTGATCTTTTATACAGTTGTTTCTTGTCATCTCCATTTGAACCTATGTTAGATTTAATAAGATGTTTGTTTTAATGAAAACCTTCAAAAACATACTCCCAGAACACCTCCATAACCCATTAACTTAAAACAAGCACACAAAAATATGTACAGCTTTAGGTAATATAGTTTAATCCTCTTGATATGAAAAAGTGCCACAAATTGACAGCTGCACCCACATGCATTACCTAACCTAAAATCATGGTTATACATGCTAAGGTTTATATTGCAACCTTTGCTCTTACTTACACAAATTGCTGTGTGCTCTTGTCTTATCTTTATTCCACTCTCAGATGTGAAAAACATCATGTATGTGTTCAGAAAACATTAAAATTTAGCTTTAACGAAAAAGTGAACTGGCTAACATTAAATAAAACTAAATTATACATTGTTATTGTAAATGCATTGGGGTATTTATGTACCAGGAAATCTGCCATCTCTTATTCACTTCCAATAATTTCAAACTTTATGTTTTACTAAGCTACTTGCCTTTATATGTTTTAATTTTACAATTCCCTAAGCAAACAATGCCCAGAACTCACAAGATTTATTGCTGCAGTTGTGGTCAGCTTTTCTCCATGGAAACATAAGAACTGAATGTACACTTGCCCTCAACTGCAGACTTTTCAACTCACACTTAACATTTACTTGCTAAAGCAAAATATTACATTGCATTCACAATACTGTCTTATTTTTAAAACCCACATGCTTATTCGATTAAGCTAAGGGCATTAATCCAGACAATCACGTTTGCAAAAGTTAGAGAAAACATTGCAGATCTACATATATTATAATCAGTGCACTTTTACTCCACATCCCCCGTGTCAACGATCCAAGATTTCAGCATATTAACTTAAATGCTTTTGTTTATCCTTTCTTTTTTTTACATTGTAATGCCTACATTTCTTAAAACTAAAAAAGAAAAAATACTTGCTTATTTTAGTATCTTTATCACATACAGTTATCACTGAAATTCTTAACTATATAACATGCAATTTATATCATGACATGTTTTATAGAGATATTAAGAACAAAAGTTGTCTTACAGTTAGTGTTTTGCTTTTAGTGCCCTTCCAATCATTAATGGCATGAAGTGAGGTATATGCCTTTCAATCCCCCACAAGTTTAACAAAGCCAATAAAAGCCCAATATTCCTCAGCCATTTTTTCTTGTAAAGCCATATTTCAGAAATGGTATTGATACTTCATAGCCTGACATTTATTCCATATTTCAGTGTTACTAGTCTTCTTTCTGTTCATCTCAATCTCCCAACCCCATACTCTGTTCAAATCCAAGGTACTCCTCATTCTTCTAGTCAACGCCTATGCTTATGTCTGCATCTTAAGCATTTTTTCTTTGGAACATTGGGAAATATCTCACTGGCAAAGTCTCTCTGTGACTTCTACTATCAGTAAAGTCCCTTTATATTTGCTGGCTCATTTTTGTTTGACAACTTTTATATTTCCTCCCTAGCCTATTCTGCCTCAAAAAAATGATGTTGATCATCCAGGAAAAAATGTTCTAATGACAGATAGATACAGCAGCTTTAATCGCACTCCTGTATCTTGGCATTCCCTGATTACTGTTACAAATTTGTTCATTTTCTGCATGGTATACAGTGGGTAATCATTTTTACAAACACTCTGTCTCCAATTTTTAATACTTTTTCATTCTGTCACAGTTTTGTCAGGATCATCTTTTTTTTTTTTGCTGGTATGATTGTATCTTTACAATTACAGGTATTGGCTGCTTCCTCATGACCACGTTTGGAGCATATATACAATGTGCCCTTTCAATTAATAAATCTTGCTGTGAAATACCAGTCCAGTTACTTATTTGTATTTTTATAAAATTAATGCATTCTGTTCCTACCAATATTTCTAGTACACCAGCAAATCTTGGGGTCTCTCTGCATGTTCTGCCCTCTAATTAAACCATGTTTTGAAACAGCTGTTTTAAGCAGTCTCATAGTCAGCCAGACTTTTCTTCATTTTGACCTCTGATACTTGCAGTCTTATCAGTTCATCTCAATAGCTGGTTAAAGCGTCTTCCATTTGTATCAGCATTTTGTTATTTGAGTTGATACACATTTACTGTTTCCTTTATTTTAAGCAGCTCTGAGCTCATTGGACTTATTCATTCCTCTAAAATTACTGGAAGCTATCTCTTGTACCAAAGCTGAAGCTTGAACTGCTTTTTGCTGAACAGCTGCCTGACTCTAACCAGTCAGTGTTTTCTCTTCAGCTTTTCTGGCTGATTTTCATTCAGGCTCTTTAGGTTTCTTCTTTGCTGGCATGCAGTTAATGCCAGTAAATCAATTTTACTAAAACTGTCGGAATTACTAGCCCTTATTCAAAATGGGAAAGCTAAAATTAACCTGTTGATCAGTGAGCAGCAATCTGGAATGTTGAGACAAAGGCACTCAATCAAATTCTATGTGTCCTTTATAAAAGAGAAAAAGGAAAACCAAATATTGCCATTAGTGCTAGTACATGTAGGCTTGTAAGAAAATACCCATTTACCAAAATAAAAATCAAACTGAGTGCAGACAGACATTTGTTCGCATTACCAAAGCAAATTCTTAAAGCTAAGTTATGGTTTTATAAAGATTACTTTGACTTAAAAAGGAGTAGCCAAATCACAGGACTAAATGACTGCTCAATGTGTTTAGGCAAATCATTGAAATCATAGGAAGTATCCTCATGAAGCCTTCATAGCACAGTGATTTTCTTTATTCTGAAAGGATTAGGAAATGGATGACATGTTGTCATGTTGCTGACATTTAGTAACAAGTACAGGGTGAAGGGATGGCTGCATCAGGCACAAGCAGTTAGGTGCCATGATTGGCTGTTGCAGCAGAAGTGTGAGTGTAGCACTGGCATCCATAAAAAAGCAGAAAGTGATATAGTGCTTTCATTAATAAATGCCAGTATTGCAATCACAGTGTTGAGCACTTTAGTAACTGTAGCATGCACATTGTTACAGTTATAGCACCTTCATGCCTTAGTTACTGAAGAAGTAGAAAACTTTTTCTTGGTCCACAGTGTCAGGAAGACCTTGTATTTGATTCTCAACTTTGAGTTCATGGAGTAAAAGTCTATGAGATTGTCAAAAGTACCTGATGACTAAGGTGTGTCTAGTTACAGGGATGAGTAGAGTTAATCCATTAATCCTGTTTTACATGTCTCTACAAATAGACAAGTGACATAAAATGAACAAAGAGTAACTTGAGCAACAACAGTGCATATAGAAGTTCAGACTAAAAGATCATGACAGTAGATAACGTTTTTATATCATTTTATTTATACTTGTTTAACAGGGTAGATCTCATTGGACATTTTTCTGATGCAGTCTGGGAGCACTGCATGCTTAAGTGACTTGCTCACAATCACCCAGTTAGTCAATGAAGGCTGAGAGAATCAAACCCTATACCACTAGACTACAGGAAACAGTTGGTTAACAGCCTTTTAATCTTCTATGCCAACTGACAAAAAGCTTAAAATTTAGCATGTTAAAAGTTCATAAATGGTGCCAGAATGCTCTGTGAAAGGAGTTTGTGTTTGCGCACCTTCTCAAGCAATGCAAGGAATGTCATGTATGCTGTTGTCATGGTATGAAATGTCACAGGTAAAGAGAAGAAATGAAATCCAGGGAACTGAAACTGGAACCTGATTAATAAAAGAAGCATTGAGGCAAATGAGCAGAGTATATATCACAGCAAACTGGGCAATTAGAAACTCATTTAAACAGCAAATACCTAGGCAATGTAGGCCTTTATACAATCATTTTCTAGGTCTTGACTATTTAAATGACCTAGACAATGTAGGCTTTGATACAACCATTTTTGTAATTTTGTACTCAACAGAAAAAGAGTTATATGACTATGCTTTGAAATTACTATAAGGAATCTTGTTGCTAAATTCTGCACTCACTGCAGTCTCAGCATTTTGAAACGTTTCATATATATTATGAGCAAGGCCTGCACAGAAATTGTAGATCCTCAGAAGGAATAAGGTACTTAATACCAGTGATGCTCAGTTACTACTGACAGCAAGTCTTGGTGATGGCTTTCATTTGATCCTGAAGTGACAGGCAATAGTTGGAGATCTCACTGACATTATGAATCTTAGACATAAACTCTAATTTATTATCTTGCTTAGGGGGTAGAGCTTTGAACAGGTTTCTACTTGTTTATACAGAGCTGAATTGAAGAGGGCTACCAGCCACAACTCTGAGCTGAAATACAGACAACTAGAGCCTTCTGAGCTTCCAATAAATATAAGTTGCTTTTTTCCTTATTTATACTATTTACTGCAAACCTTCTTCCTCTTAGCTGACCCCCACCCGTTTCATCCATTTCACTGTTGATACATTTTTCTTAACTTATTTGTTTTATGTTAATGTATTTAGCCCCTCTCAATAGAGCCATAGCCTCCAGTCCCTCTCCCTCAATACTTATTCTTCACTAATTATGCACTACCTGCTTGTCTCTCCCTTTACAGTCAGCACAGGTCTCACCTGAGTTACCGGCTCACTCAAATTACTTTACTGATTGTTTTTCTTTTGTTTTCCCTTCCTCTTGTGCTTTCTCCTTGCCAGGTCAACCCACTCCGTTAACCCTCGCACCACTCAGGCTCACTCCACTCCCCTACCCTACCCCCATTCCCAACCCCCACTTTCATTTCCTTTATACTTCTCTATTCTTAACCCCCTTCATTTATAACCAATCCCCTCACCCACCCAATTCTCTTTTCCCCTCCCCCTCCCATATACCTTAATTCCCTCCTATCATATTTCATTTCATATACCCTCCTGTAATCTCCTCCACTCAAATCTGCCTTAGTCCCCTTCTCTATCACCTATCTCTCTTTAAACCTCCTACACCTTACTGCTCTTACTAGCATTCATCTAACTCTTCCCTACTATGTCACCTCACCAGCTACTTATCCCCTCTCTCCTCCTACTAGCACTGTCTACTTCATACCCTATACTTCTGTATTACATAGCATCAACACCAACTCTCTCAAACAACCACCACCATTATAGCTACCCTCACACAATTCTAACCTCACCTCACCAATTTCCTTTCTCTCCTACTGTTACTATTTAATTGAGATGTATCCTAATGTTTCACTTTCCACATTTACAAAACCCATACCTCCATGTACACTTGGCCCACTCTCCTTACTGACTGATTTCATGGATGTACTACTCCTGGATGGAGACATCCACCTCAACCCTGGACCAACCTTCACCACCTCTTACAAGCAAACATCTTCCACCTCAACCCCCTCAACAATGTGCAATATCCACAGTCCATCTCCTAAATCCCTAACTATTTATCTCTAAATATCCAAAGCATTACCAAACCTACAGTCTTGCACTCATGGATTGACCTCAAATCCCCCCACATCTTAACCCTCTCAAAAACCTGGTGAAAACATCACATCTCTAACTCTGAAATCCTTCCCCCAGGCTACAATATCTTCTGTGCAGACAGAGCAAATAAAAGAGGTAGAGGTGTTGCTATCCGCTACTCCAACCAACGTACTCTCTGTCCACTCTCACTTTCCATACCTGGCTATGCTCCTGCTGAAATACTAATACTAAACTGTAATCTTAACCCATATAAAAAAGTTGCCATTGTATCCATCTACATCCCCCCAGGGGACAACATCCCTATCCTTGAAAACTTTCTTTCTTGGCTCACCCTAAACTTTCCTTATGAAACCATTATACTTGGCAACATAAATATATATATTGGATAACTCTTTCTTCCTCATCTCCTACTCATAGTGTCAAGCTGTATGGCTTCCACCAATTAATATCTTCCCCTACCAGGTACAACAGAAGCTCTATTTCAGGATCTATAATAGACTGGATCCTTACTTCTAACCCTTGTCTCTACCATAACCCTGCTATTCTCCCTAGCTCTCTAAGTGACCATCCCCCCTATTTATATCCAGAGATACTCCGAACACCCTCCCAAAGAACACCTTTATAGAGAATGTCGTGATCTGACTCACTTCAATCCAGACAATTTCATCTCCACTTTGTTCAACATAAACTGGTCCTCCCTTAAAAACCTCCCCCCTTAATGATGCTGTAATCTCTTTCACTACTCTATTTCCAGATGTACTAAACTCCATGTCACCTTCCTGGAAAATCAGGGTAAAATCAAAATGTGCTTCCTGGTTAATTAAGCAAACATGCTCTATCATGCATCAGAGGGATGCTGCCTGGAAAACTTGGGCCAGACATAAAGCTCCTCTCTTACTCCATAGCTACAAGGAACTTAGAAACAGGTGTAAAAAACTAGTTATCAGAGACAAAAACACTTGCTTTGCCTCCCACCAAAGTAGCCCATGTAACAACTCTAAAAATTTTTGGTCTACCATAAATAAAATCCTCCACCCTAGTAATCCTCCCACCACCTACCCATCCCTCTCAATACTGCCTCAGAGGCTGCTGCTCTTTGAAATACTTTATTGAAACAATCCAAACACTAACTCCAAATAGCTCTATTGTCTCTTCTCTACCTTTACATCCCAGTCCTCCAGGTCTATATCACTTCGACAAAATGGCAGAAGTTCGAACACCATATGTTCGAACTTCTAACCTCGAAGTGCAAAACCATCAAAGGCTTAGAACAGTGATTTTGAAACGCACACAACACAAGCACACCAAAAAAACCAGCAATCCACACACATACACTTAAAATCCTACATCTAACCCTACACTAAACTGTACATACACTACTATCTATCCACTTACCTTAACACAAACCCTAACTCTAAGGTCCATCACTATCGCACACTCACCTGACCCGTGCCCTAATCCTAACTCACCTATCCCGCCCTAACCCTAAAGTCTGTCACTATCGCACACCCACCTCACCCGTGCCTTAACCCTAACATAGGTTCATAGGTTTAGGTTCATAGGTTCATACTAGGCTATCTGCCCGAGGGCATTTACAAGCCTAGCCCATAGTTTTGTGGCTTACGCCACCCCTTTAGTATGGGGAACTATACCCATTATTTTGCTGTGCCTCTGTTGAGCAGTGACACTGAGGTAATCCCTGGGGTATATCTGCGATCTCCCATCCATTGGTCAAGATTTCTCTTGAACAAGGCCAGCGAGGTGCTCTGCCTCACATATACCGGGATTTTATTCCACTGCATAGGGAGTCTTTGGGTGATGAATCTATGCCTCGAGCACGTCTTATTAAAAGCCGTGACAAGGTTAAAGTCTCCGTCCTTGTGGCTCTGACGGATCTAGATTTTTTGAGGTGAAGCATATTCATCAAATCTGGGTTTGACATGGCCTTGTATGTTAGGCAAAGGTCACCTCTGAGCAAGCGTGGCGACTGAATAGAGCTGGAGTTCTTTCAGTCGGGCAGCATAGGACAGATGTTTGAGACCCTTTATCCTTTTGGTGAGGAACTTTGTGGCCGCTCCAGCTGCTGCAAGGGTCGGGTCAGATACATTCCGAATGGGGCATTGTACTCAATCATTGGTCTGATGAGTGATGAGTATAGGGAGACTATGACCTCCCTTGATCTAGATGAGAATCCCTTCATGATAAGGTGGGCAATGTAGAAGGTCTTCCTAACTACTTTAGCTACATGGGTGTCGAATGACAGACTACTATCAACCTGGGTCCCCAGGTCCCTGATAACTTCTTCTGTACTCAGTGGATTGCCACCTATTTGGTAGCTAGGGGTAACCTTGTTTTTCCCGAAGGGTATGACTATGCATTTTTGGCATTTAACTTTAGGCCATGGCTCTGGCACCAGTTATCCGTTTCTGTGAGACCCTTCTGAAGGATATCTGTGTCAGATGTGTTTTCTACTATGGCCCAGTTTGCAGTCATCTGCAAACTTTGTCAGCCATAACCCTCCTGTGTTTGCTTGTACTTCGGAAAAGTAGATGCCAAACAAGAGTGGGCCCAGGACTGAGCCCTGTGGTACACCACTTGTGACAGGCTTTGAGTCTGACATGGCGCCAGCAACTCTGACCCTGTGGGTTCTGTCACTCAGCCAGTTTGCAACCCATCTTGTGATGTATGGGTTAACATTTAAGCTGATGAGTTTTTCAATGATACCCGAGTGGGGTATTGTATCAAAGGCCTTCGCCAGATCGAGGTAGGCTGTATGGACTGCCTTTCCCTCATCAATGGCTTTGGTGACTGTTTCAAAAAGTCAACCAAGTTTAGAAGGCATGATCTGCCTTTGACAAAGCCAAACTGGGATGGATCCAAAGTCTGCAAATTCCCTATGTCTTTATTTATGAGGTCCATTATGATCCTCTCCATGGCTTTGCAGATAAGGCTTGTCAAGCTAATGGGCGGTAATTTCCAGGGTCGGTGGAGGCACCGCCTTTGTGAAGTGGGACCACAGTTGCAGTCGCCACTCCTGGGTATGTATCCAGAGGTAAGACTATGATTAAACAGCTGTCCTAGCTGTGGGTTTAATTCCTCGTTGAGTTCGTGGAGCACACAGCCGGGGACACCATCAGGTCCCATGGATGCTGTGTTTTTGCTTTGGAGAGAGCAGTTCTCACTTGGGCGTTGGAGATGTTTGGGGGCTGCAATCGCTTGGTATAGATATCTCTCCTTTTGGGGAGGGGAGAAGTTTGCACTGAACCTGTCAGCCAGTATGTTGGCAATGTCTGTAGGATCAGTAATCTTCACATCATTTTGAACTAGTTCTGAGCATATCTGGGAGTTTCCTCCCAGGTTTCTAACATAGCTAAAGAAGGCCTTATGATTGTCTTTTGAGTCTTTAGCTATTTTTCTCTCAAAATTTGCTTTGGATGATTTTATGAGAGCTCTTAGTTTTTTACTTATAGTGATCAAGGGTGTCTTACCTTTTAAGGATTTTGCTCTATCTTGTAGTAGCTTCCTCCTTTTGTTGTAGAGTTTGTTTATGGCTGGGGTCCACCAGAGTGGACGCTTGCCTTTGGTACAAAGAGTCTTTGTTTTGCTTGGGATTGCCTTATCCATGCAGTCCTGCAGGTGCTGGTAGAAGGCATTTGTAAGTGATTCAGCGGCTTGAGTACTGTTTTCCATCGGCTCGGGGGCCTTAAAGGAGACCACACTAGTCTTTAGAAGTGTGAAGTCGGCTTTCGAGAAGTTCTTTACTGTGGTCTTTTTTATTTCAGGTGGGGGTGGGATGAGGACCTCCAGCGAGATTAGTTTGTGATCTGATCTCACCAGTGAGGGGTATACTTCCGGTGTTGAACATTGTGCTCCCATGTTCGTGATGATGAGATCAAGTATGTTTTCTCCTCTTGTGGGGATGGTGACTAGTTGTTCCATGGCATTTGAGTTTATGAATTCCAGGAACTTTTGGGCTAGGGTGTTTGGGCTTGAGTAGTGTTCCCAGTCTATATTAGGGTAATTGAAGTCACCTAGTATGATGGCACACTTACCTGAACCCAACCCATAACTTTCCACCACAGTGCTGAAAACAGCGAAGCCACAGAAATGGCCCATCAAATTCTTTTCCTGGGAAAGAATTTGGTGTTTCATGGCTTCGCGATAACCGTTTTCGTACTTCACAGTTTGAACATATGGTGTTCGAACTGCTGAAGTTTTGACGAACTGATAGGAACCCCAGTCCTCCTTCCTCCAATACATTCTCCCTACAACCAGTTCCCATTGCCTTCATCAAATCCCAACTAAATAAACTTAAGCCCTGTTCTCCCTCTGTTGACAAGCTACCTTCCTACTTTCTTAAAATTGCTGCCAATGCTATTGCTTACCCTGTCATTATCCTTATTAATAGTTCAATTACTAAATCTGTTGTCCTAGATGTATGGAAATCCTTCTACACAATCTATCTTCATAAAGGAGGAAACTCCACCGACCCATCCAACTATCGTCCCACTGCTCTACTATCACCCTTTCCAAAATTCTAGAAAAGTGTGTTCACACTCAGCTACTTAAACACCTGCTAGGTATTAACCTTCTTTCTCCCATCCATCACAACTTCAGACCCCACCACAGTATATCAATAGCTCTATTCTCATTCACCCAAACAGTAGCAGAAGCCCATGACAACAACTTTCTAGTTTCCTGCTTATTCCTTGACCTCTCCGAAGCATTTGATACTGTCTCTCACTCTAAACTGATAACTAAACTCTCTGACCTTCATCTCTCCACTCCCTCTTTAAGCTGGTTTTCTACTTATCTAATAGAAAACAATCTATATGCTGGAAAACTGTCACCTCCCCCTTTTTTCCTGTTAACACCGGTGTCCCCAAGGTTCTATATTGGGTCCTCTCTTGTTCATTATTTTTACTATCAGTTTATGCTCTGCTACCAACCTCTCCACACTCTTACAATATGCTGATGACTCGACCCTTATTACCACTGCCAACAGCATCCCAGAACTCCTTGATCTTACCCAAGACACTTTTACATCCATCGAAACCTGGCTCACTGATAATCAACTCATTCTAAATCCAAAAAAAACCAAACACCTACTTTCCTTCCTAAAACACTGGCAACACACAAATCAACTTTTTCTATTATGCCCCTCAAAAAAACCACTATCAGAGCAGAACCCCATACTAAATTACTTGGTGTTATAATTGGCGATGAATTAAAATTTGACATACATAGCCATCATTACATAAAAAAAAACACCAGAAACTTGGTCTTCTGTACCGCTGTACTGTAACCACAAACTGCTTTCACCGTCCACCAAATCCTCCCTGGTCCTGTCTCTCCTATTACCCTGTCTTTTGTATACAGCTCCAGTTTTTACTAACCTTCAGTCTTCACTTCACTCTAAACTAGAGCAAATATACAACAAAATAGCTAGATTCAGCTCTAATCTCCCTTACAAATCCCACCACTGCCTCACCCTTAAATCATTACAATGGCCTGAATTCCCTAAACAATTGTTTCTTCCTCAAATGCATATCACACACTTAGTTATTTATAATCCCACTTACTGTCCCTCCATCTCCAATATTGTATCTCTATATAAGCCCCGACGTCAACTTCATACATCTGACAAACATCATCTTGACATTTACAAACCATCAAAAAAATATCAGTAAGTCCCTATATAAATACTCTGTAGCTCACACCTGGAACTCCCTTCCACTTAAAATAAGAAGTATCCCCTCATAAGTTCCATTTCAAACTACAACTCAAACACTACCTTCTTAAGACCTGGTCCTGCCCTTGCCAAGCGCCGACCTGATCTGTAACTGATTTCTTCCTAAATTCTACTTTTGATTACTTTAAGTTTTTCTCTCTTTTTATCTGCCTTTCTTTCTTGCTCTTCTTTACAGTATATCTACAATCAGGTTCTTGTAAATATTCCTACTCTGGGATTATCCTCCTGCTATTGCATTGGATTTTTTTAAACGTATATATAAATACATTGTCTTTGTTGATTTCATTTTATGTAAATGTTTCTTGTCACTATCGCTATTGTAATTTTTAGTCTTTGTATTAATTACTGTTTTTTGGCATGTTTGTAATTGTAATGGGAGCTTTTCTCCTCAGGTCTCCAATGAAACTGGGCCTTTGGCTCAGTTGGACCAACCCGGTTAACAAATGACAGTAGATAAATAACTACATTTTTATTGCCTGATGCCTACTTTAATACTGCATTTATATACTGCATACTAATCTACACTACTGTACTGAAACTGTCTGCATTGTTTACAATACCTGTTAAATCAAATGTTATTGTTTTCATTGTTTACTAAGCTCTTTTTGCTATTTTGACTGTTAAGAGTTTACTGGTGTTTTTCACTGTTGCAACGCAATCTGCTCTGCTCGTTCTGGTTTTCTCGCCAAGCACTGTTATAATAACTGATACATTAGGTTCATAGGTTCATACTAGGCTATCTGCCCTGGAGCATTTATAAGCCTAGCCCAATGTGTTTGGCTTTCGCCACCCTTTAATTTGAGTTTGCTGTGCCCTTTTTAAGGTTAGTTTACTTTGCCTCTGTCTAGTAGTGACACAGAAGTAATCCCCGGGGTAAACCTATGATCTCCCATCCACTCATCAATATTCCTATTGAAGAGAGCCAGTGAGGTATAGGTTCATAGGTTTAATAACCACTTCCAGGATTAGAACCCACAACCATGTACACCCTCCTCAGAGTAACCTACCATTAAGCTACCTGAGCTGTTTAAAACATTCTTTAGAGTCTCCTTGTTGATTTTCTGCTGTTTTAAACATCATTTTAATGTCCCATTGCTATTTTTCTGCTGTGTTAAACATTCTCTAGTGGTTCCCGAAGACACTAGGGTAGCTAGTACTTTAACATAGTCCAGATGCAGGTTTGCTGCATCTGGGTCTGTTTGTAGTGGCTGTTAGTTCTGAGCACATTTTCCAGACCATCTTGGATTGGAAGGAGCCTTTCTGTACTCTAGTGAGAGGATTGTGTTGCTTGGAACAGTTCTGGTAAAGGGTGGTTGGTCTAGGGCTTGGAATAAGCATCCTCATTGGCCCTTTTGAACTGTTTTAAAGTTTTTTTAATTTTTTAGCTTATGGTATTTAAACCCTGCATTTGAGCAGGTTTCTGCTTGTTTGCACATTGCACAGCATTGCACACTGTCACACAATTGTGCTCCATAGCTGGACAGACTAATTTAACAGTTTTTCCCTTAGTTACAGCTGTAGCACATTAGTGTAGCCCTCATACTTAGTACTTTGCCAGTCAAAGAAATACTGCTAGTGAGCTGAACCCTTTAAAATTACCAAAAAAAAATGGGCAGAAATATCCATCCACTGAGAGCCTCCTTGATCGATCCTGAAAAGCACCCTCTCACGAAGTGACAACAGTCGTCAACCTAGCATTATGGACAGTTGGACCACCCTTGTTTCTACAGCCAACCTTGTTGACTTGGGTCTGTTGAGGCAGTCTAGCAATTACCTCATGTACTCCGACAACCCTTTACTAATAACTCACTCTAGTATAGAGTGCGAGAGATGTAGCTACACCAAGAATCCTGAATACATGGCCTCTCGCACTCAAGGCAGTAAAATGGATGAGGTTGTCAACCCACCCACCACTACACATTGACATAACACCACTATCCATACATATAGTATACATTGAACACAAAAACGTAGCATACAAGGAGGTTCTCTCAAAAAATCTATCAAGACACCAGAGACCGCTAAAACACAAGACTGCTACAACTAACACAGTTGCCTCAGTACTAATGACACATAGCAACACCAGAGTCTCACCTACCAAGCCCATAAGGCATAACACTCAAAAACTAAATTTTCTAGTCATTGGAGACTCAATAGTGAGACAAATGGATGTCCTACTTACCAGGTTGGACAAGAAGAAAATCACTGTCACCTGCCTGTCTGGTGCCAGGATTCATCAAATCACACATGCACTCAGGTCTCTCAGCAATAAGTACCATTATGACTCTGTCATAATTCATTTTGGAGTGAACAACCTGAAACTTACCACAACAGACCATATGAAAAGAGACATGACTGAGCTCTCTGAGTATATATCCCAGGCAGGTATATCCCTTGCCTTGATCAGCATTCTACCCTCACTTAAAATGATACCACAGTACAAATAAAAAATGATTGATTTCAATAATTGGCTTAGTTTTTGGTGTAATTCAAAGGGGATCCAGTTCCTATCAGCCTGAGAAGCCACGGCCGACAAACCTCGCTGCATTGCCAGAAACAGTTTGTACCTGTCACCTCCAGGCATTTGGCTGCTGGCAAAGGGTCTTGCCTACCCCATAGTGCTTTTTTTAGGCAAGGTCTCAAAAACAAACTTGCTGATGTGAAATCTGCCAATCATAACAAATAAGGGTCATGCTGATAAATGCTAGGAGCTTAAACCAAAAAAATGCATACCCTGAAATCACTTCTGTCACTAGAAGATGTAAATGTCTGTACAGTCACAAAACCTTGGCCCAAGGCCTCAGAGAGTACCCCGTCCTTGCAGGGCTACAATGCCTTCCATACCTTCAGACCACAAAATGAACATATGAGAACCAAAGGAGGTGGTGTTTCTATCTATATTAGAGATAAATTCACCTCCTGTCTAGTTAGACTGGACAACTCCATGAAGGTACTCCAAGTTTAGGTTATGGTTGTTAAGACCCCCATTCAAGTTATAGATCTCCCTCCATAAGTCATGACACACATGAAGCCTACTTGACCAAACTGGAGCAATTCTAAATATTACCAAGCAATCTGGTTATGGGGGGTTTCAATTATCCCACCATCAGCTGTGAAACCTATGTTAGCCCTAACCTGTTAGCGCAAAAAATCCTTGACTTTGTTAACTCAAATGCCCAGGAAAATATTGTTCATAACCCAACCAGAGGAACAAACATACTAGATCTGGTCCTCACTAACATGTCAAACGTTTGCACTACTGCAGCTGTCAGATTCTCATTAGTTAAATATGACCACAAACAGTCACCTTCGAGGTGACACTAACAGCAGAACTCACAAAGGCTGAAATCAGACTAAAAATCTCACCAAGGCAAACTATACCCTCCTAGGTGAAGGTATAAATGCATTCTGAGCTCCACCCCCAGATGGAAGTGGTAACTACACCAAGGCTTTCCCTAAAGCCCTGTATAATCACTTGCATAAGTGTATAAACTTGACTGTACCAGAAAGAATCAAAGACAGAGCCCCAAGTAAACAACATAAAAAAAGCTAAGGTGGACAACCAGCACTAACAAACTCTACAGTAAACACAGAAAGTTGCTGTCCATCAAAACAAAGGCAAAACCTCAACAATGGAAAAACACCCTCCTCAGCATCAGCAGGCAAATAAGACAAGTTGTCAAATCATCTAACAGCCTGCCTCTGAGAAAAGCTTAGCTAGCACAGCCAAGGATAACCATAAGGCCTTTTACACCTACGTATGTAGCCTAAAAGGTAGGACCCAAGCATGTGCAGACCTAGTGATCAACGGTATCACACACACTGACCCCCACAGAGATGCCAAACCTACCAGTGGATATGTTTGGTGAACATTTCACCTCTCTATCCCCTCCAGATCTATCACATATCTTGCCCCAACATCCTCCATCCACCATACATATCTGAAAAACAGGTCATCAAAGCCTTGTCCAAGGCAAAAAACACAGCCTCTATGGGACCAGACGGCATCCCAGACTGTCTTCTAAACAGGCTAAAACATGAATTAGCATCACCATTATGCACCCCTTTTCAATCATAGTCTAACCGCAAGCTTTGTTGCCGTGGAATGAAGAACAGCAACAGTTATTCACTTCCACAAAGGTGGCTTAGCAATAGACCCGAGAAATTACAGACCATTAAGCCTGATCAACCTCATCTGTAAGACCACGGAACATATAATTATGGACCTCAGAAAGATGTAAGTGACCTTCAAACCCTGGATCCTACCCAATTCAGCTTTGTGAAGGGTGGATCCTGCCTGTTAAAATCTGGTGAATTTCTTTGAAAATGTGACCAAGGCCACTGATGAGGGCAAATCTGTGCACACAGCATGCCTCGACCTGGCAAAGGCTTCTGACACAATCCCACATTGAGACATTATCGATAAACTTAGCAAACTGAATGTAAACCCCTTCAGTATAAGATGGGTTGCTAACTGGCTCACAGACCAGACACACACTATCAAAGTCGGCAACAACACATCGGCCAGCAGACCTGTTACCAGCAGGGTGGACAGGCACCAGTTTTGGGCTCCTGACATGTACCCGTGAATTACCATATAGGTGGCAGTACACTAAACACCGAAAGTGTGATAAGAGACTAAGGGACACAGGTGGACAGTGGTCTCAACTTCGATAACCACATCGCCACAACAGTCAGGAAATCCTTCTATGTGGCACACCTCATCACTAAGGGCTTTTCATCCAGAAAAAAGGAGGTCATTGTCCCACTGTACTCATCCCTCATTAGACCCATTATAGAATACAATGCCCCGTTTGGTATGTACCTCTCAAGACATCTGCAACAACTGGAAAGGCCGCAGAAATACCTCACTAAAAGAATCACAGGCCTAAAGCAGATACCCTACGCTGACCGCCTTAAAAAACTCCAGCTATACTCTGTCACATATCGTCTACTCAGAGGCGATCTCTGCTTAACATACAAGGCCATGTCAAACCCAGAGCTGTTGAACATGCTACACTTAAAGAAATCCCAATCCCTCAGAGCCACACATTCCAGGGATCTAAACCTTGTCATCACAATAAACAAAACATGCTGGAGGGATAGGTTCCTGACCCAAAGACTCCCCAGACTCTGGAAAAGATTGCCCACACATGTCAAGCAGAGTACCTCTTTGGCCCTCTTCAAAAAGAACCTTGACAATTGCATGGGAGAAAGGAAATTCACCCCGGGGATCACGTCAGTTGCCCTGCTAGACAGGGGTCCAGGGAAGTAAATAGTGTGGGAATAAATAGCCATGGAATTGTTATGGCTTGGCTTGTATAGGCCCTAGGGCTGATAGCCTAGTACCAACCTATGAACCTATGACTGTTTGGTATATACTTTTCAGAAGTTCAGGCCTAAACTAAAGTGTTGTGGTTGACCAGGTTTGCAGATGACGTGATCCCCGGGGTGAATTTCCTTTCTCCCATGCAATTGTCAAGGTTCTTTTTGAAGAGGGCCAAAGAGGTACACCTGTGTCCCTTAGTCTACAATTATTGAATCCCCAGATGATGTCGGTATACTTCAGAATGGTCTTACACAGACCAACTACTGGTGTCTTAATCCTGATCTCAAACTGAATGCAAAGAAATGCATTATCATTCCCTTCTGCTCAAACAATGTCCTTTCACACTATCAAATCAACAACAATACTCTAATTCCCCCAAAGTGGTAAGTGACTTGGGTTCATAAGTTGACAATGACCTTAACTTAGACCACCATGTGTCTACTGTCTTAAGAAAGACTTTCTACATTGCATGCTTGATTTGTAAAGGCATCAGCTCAAGAGCAAAAGAGGTTATAACCCTTCTGTTCTCAGCACCAATCCAGCCCATAATTGAGTATAACACCCCATTCGGCATGTAAAGTACAAAGCACCTGCATCAATTGGAAAGACCTCAGAGGTTTCTAACAAAGAACATCAAAAGACTCCAGGACGTGGCATATACATGCTGACTAAAGTCCCTGTCACTTTACTCTGTGGCATATAGACTTCTTAGGAGAGACATATGCTTGGCTTACAGTGCAATCGCAGAGCCAAACCTAATGAAATTGCTGCATATCCATAAATTAAAATGGACTAGGGCCACCCATTCCAGGGACCTAAGTATGGCCTACAGCTTAAATTGGGCATGCTGGAGGGACAGATTTATCTCCAAACAACTGCCACATCTCTGGAATAGGCTACCTATTCATGTGAAGCAAAGCACCTCTATGACACTGTTCAAAAGGGACCTGGCTGAGTGGATGGGGCACCATAAATTCTTACTAGGAATAGTGCTCACATCCTTCCTGGATATGGGCAGTCATTACTAAATTCAATGTTAGGTATTAACTAACATTTCTATGGTATTACATTGGAAGGAAACGGCTAGACTTGAATGACCTCTGGGTCGATAGCCTAGTAATCTCCTATGATCTTATGACCCTATGATTCTATACCTAAGAAAGTATATCCTCCAAATAGCCTAACATAGGGTTCAAGTATTCCATACAGATCTGAGGAAAGAAGAGGTTTAGGTGTGAATCCTCGGTGTAATGATGATAACATTCACATCTTCTCTGGACCCAATCACAAAGTGGGACCATATATACTGCAAATAATACTGGACCAAAAATTGAGACCTCTGGGATCTTAAGCTATGGAGTCATGTGAGAACCCACAGATAACAGTGAAGGTAGAGCAGGAATCATACCACTCAACCTCTTAGAGCAAGAAATCTGGACAAAGGCATAAATAAACATGGGACAAAGGCCCAAAAATATGGACAATTTTTAAATATTGCTCTTACAAACATACAAAGTTGATAGATTAACAAGTTTTGCATTAGCATGAATTTTCTGAAGGATATTATTTATTTATTTTATTATTTATTTTACATTTGTTTACTGGGATAGTCCAACTGGATATATGTCCATTTTCAGCGGAGGCCCAGAGAGAAAAGCTCCACAAAGACAAACTTACATAGATTACACAGAAGTTAGCAAACAATTATAAAAACAAAGTGATTATATACAGTGGGTTAATAGTGTTCCCTAGTAGGGGCTCACAATTGTCATGGACAGTCAATTAAAAGTAAGAGACATCAGATTGGGGGCAGAGCCTAAATGGCTAACTGG
This sequence comes from Protopterus annectens, assembly GCF_019279795.1. Classification (NCBI taxonomy): domain Eukaryota; kingdom Metazoa; phylum Chordata; order Ceratodontiformes; family Protopteridae; genus Protopterus; species Protopterus annectens. Next base: position 1,939,214,070 of record NC_056729.1, on the reverse strand, counting down.
TAGCAGCATTTTTTTAGAGCTCCACAAAACTAGTTCAAATAACAGGGAAATAATTAATTTCATTGAACAAAAATATCCAACTATTATTGATAAACTTATGAACTAATAGTGTACTAACTTTGAAAGCTTTTTGTCAATATTTTCCTGTCAAATTAATCTGGAGACTACTATAGCCACTTGGAAATGAGTAACTCAAAGAACTCACACTCTGAAACAGCCTTGAAGAAGGAAATCCAATTGATGTCCTCTGTACTGCAGGAGCTGTCATTGAAAATGAATAATTTTAAGGACAACCTTGAAAATCTAAAAGAGAACTGCCAGAAACAAACAGATATCTTTAAAGAATTATTACAGCAGCAACAAACAAAAATAATGGACATTGAAACATCTCTCTCTGATATAGATGGAAGGTTGAAGGAAGAAGAGAACCAAAGTGAATTTCTCTTACAACAAAATAACTGGTTAATCAACAAGATAGATGATTTAGAAAACAGAGAAAGGCGCACAGATATTAGAATATTTGGTCTTCCGGAGAAAGCTGAGGGTGAGGACATTATTTTATTTTTAAATTCCTGGTTGCCGGAATTCTTAGACCTAAAAGAAGGATTGTCAAATGGCATAGAAAGGGCTCATCGAGCCATAGGAAAACCTGTATCATCATCCCCTAATACTTCTACTAGATCCATTGTAATAAAGTTTTTATCATACCTTGATAAAGAACTTATACTAAAGTCAGCATGGAGGAAACGTCCTTTAAAGTATAAACAACACCAAATAAGATTAGATAATGACTATTCAACTAGAGTTCTAGGTTTAAGGAAGAAAGCATGGCCATTTGTAAAATTTCTGAAACAAAACAAAATTAAAGCTCAACTTCCATACCCTGATTCACTCAAGATTCTTCACTCAAATGAAATGAGAACCTTCGACAACATAGATGAGGCAGCTTCTTTTATCAATAACAATAATATAATTACAATTCCAGAAGAAATGGACTGGCCAACATCTAACTCACTGAAAAGATCCCAAGAAAAAAATTCCTGGACTGATGTAAAGAAGAAACAAAGAACTGAAATAAAAAATGTAACAAGTTTAAATACTCTCAAAGATTCTACTAAAAAGTGAAATATATACTAAAGGAAACTGAAACCAAAACGTATGTACATTTACTTTTTTTAGTTGTTTAATACAGTGATGCTTCAACTCTACTTACTACAGGATGAGGCTGCTTGTGTCAAGTGGTTAGCACAATGACACTCATATCAAATTTAAATGTGTAGTATTGTAGGGATTGTTTCTTTCAAAAAGCTCATTTTAATTACTTAATAGATTGTCTTGATGGGATAGAATCGAGAACGGGAGGTGGGGAGAGGAAGGAGAAGAGCAGTGAATGATCTGGGTGTCTTCGTTAAGAAATACTGACATGCAGCTCATACAGATGGTTTGTAACCATCGGGTTTCATGTGGCTACAAGATATCAAGCAATAAGCAGTAGGTATCAGTAAAAAAATATAAATATAGTAGTTATATAACTGATCGGTGTTGAACACTTCATTGTTACAGTTTAAAAGCATCATCTCTCTTTTTTTTTTCCTTCACACGAACAGTCAGAAGAGGATAAGAATAAATAACGGCTGTTTACAAGAAGCCACAAGCTCATTTCACAGTCAAATACACTTGCGAACACATGAATAGCGTCCTTGTAATCATTCAACACCACAGTAACACTAATAGCGTGCACTCACTCTCTACAAGGATACGATGATGTAAAAGAGAGAGAAAGAGGACAGAATACAGTATAGTCTTACTAGGGAGAGAGTAAAAAAAAGGAAAAAAATAGTATGAACACATTCAGCTTTATCGACTACAACAATTATAAAATTCAATGTGAAAAAAGACCACTATACTAGCACACGAACTAAATCACTAAATTAGAAATATAAATAAGAACAGTTACTTTTACACAGTGGTGAGTGGCAGGGATTCAGTGTAAAAAATGTTAGTCAAGATACCAAGAGTTATCACGTCAATACAGCTGTACACTTCCTGTTAGTCTTAAAGTGACAAGCACCCTCTAATACAGTCCTGATAACACGCTGATTATTAATGTTCAAAACATTCAGGAAATGGTCAGGAAAATGTTTCGAATTTTATTTACAGAATTTATTTTATCTTCCAAAAGCTTCCGATTTCAAAGTTATATTTGCACCTTCTTGATTGTAGCTGTTGTACTGCTTATAAAAACCTTGTGACAGATCTTAACATTGTTTTAATTAAAAATATTTACATGCCTGTGTGTGTGTGTGTGTGTGTGTGTGTGTGTGTGTGTGTGTGTGTGTGTGTATGTGGGTTTGTGGGTACGTGCGTGTCTTTGTTAAAAAAATAGTGCAGAACAGATGACTGATCATTAACAGATTTTTTTTTTTAGTGTATGAGGTATTTACTAATTCCAAAATAAATGATAATTCTGTAAGATGTCACCCTTCTAGCATGTGCTTACATGAAATAGATGGTTGACTAGCACAATGTATAATTAGATGTTAAAGACCAAACGCAATCCAGTTCTAAATGTTGTTTACTGGACAGGGATATCCTGTAATGTAATAGGCAGCAGTGTGTCATACATACCAGTTAATGCCTGCTAGCCAATTTGTTCCTGTAATGCATATTCATTTTTTGGCACAAGTATTTAAAATATATACATCAGAGTTCTATAGTGTGTATTGGGCTGTTATACCACTTTATTGTCTCATTATGACTTTCAGTACACCTAGCATAGCACGTTCAAAGGATATATGGTTAATCAGTTAAGTGGATTTAAACATCAAATTCCAGCAATTTTAAAATACTGATGGACAGTTAATTTGAAAAATGCAGTGACATGATATTTTACAACTGACAACAGATACAATTTTAATTGTCCACAGCACTGACATACAAAAGTAGGCTACATTATGTACACTTAGTGACAGGTATAACAGAAGTCTGCTGCCAATCATAAACATGCTGAAAATCTCTCTTAGATTGATGTTTAACTCTTTAATAGATTGTATTTCAAAAGGAGAATTGACTTGTATATTGCAAAGCTCTTGGATAGACTCAGAATATTTAGTTGGAATAAATATGAAGTACTTTATAATAAAAGTAATGACTAGACAAGGCTAAACAATAGGAAGAAATAAGTATACACAGTTCAGGAAAACACGGTATAATAACTCTGTAAGAATTAGAGAAACATAGTCAAGTGATTTATTCTACAAATCTCAAACATGGAAATATGAGTCTGTATGTGTCAATCTACAAATATGTATATAAGCACAGAAATGAGCAGAAAATAGTGACAATACACAAATATGTTTATCATCTACATGGCTAGATTTGACAATGTGCACATGTGCAAATACAGACATATCATTTTTAACTGATTCTAGTTATGATTATATATTTTATTTAGAAACTTAATTTACTTTTTGTCATGCATAGAAACTCATTTACTGCACCATAGCTAAGCTGCACAATGAATGAAATACTACAATGTACTTCAGTGGGCATTCTGAGTCTGATATTTTTTAATCAGTAAGCTTATCCTAAATAAAAATATAGTTGGTTTAATAGCTATTGTTGACAGACAGTTAAAACTGTTACATTTGAATGAATAAACGAGATGGGTCTTATATACAAAGTTTATAAAATGTTTCTTTAACCTATAGTAAAATCTATGTATTAAACTTATGGATTATATGAAAAGACAAATGAATACTAAACATTGTAAGACTCTAATATGCATTATAAAGTAGGGTTTGAAGTATATAACCAAATAGTCAAAGAGACATTGGATATAATAAGTAATCTATGAGCATTAAATTATCTTGAACAATAACTAGTTTGCAGAGCTTGCCATGTGTTTGCACTAACAAAAATTATGTTTTTTTTTTTTTAGTAAAAAACAATATCACAACTGTGTATGTAATACAATTTCTTGATTCATGAGAAATTTACAAGCATATACCATTCAATGATTTTTTTTTTTAAATCTTAATGTATTTATGTAAAATAGATTTCATTACAATCAATATGTATTTGGAAAAGATTTTATCTATCATCTACTATTAGATGATTAACTTGAACATTTGATGCATATATGAATATGTTAATAGTTCTGTCATGTACATATATAGAAAATCTATAATCACATCAGATTCAGAAATTATTCAATAGTTATCAGTCAGTCACTATGAATGGTTCAATGAAAATAGTATATAAAATACATGTTAGTGTCTTTGCAAATTGTTCATATACATAAGGGAGAGAGAGAGAGAGAGAGAAGGGGAAAAGAGGATGACATTAGAGCAATTGGATGTCGGGTTTAACTTATTTGAGAGGAATATACTTAGCCATATGATTGATATGTTATTAAATGTTCATACTAAGGAATGTATTTATATATATATATATATATATATATATATATATATATATATATATATATATATATATATGCATATATCTATAGCCTACAATTACTTATGTGTTTCACTATGTATATAATATGTAGAACCATAAATATCATTCAACATATACTAGTTTATAATTTCAAAGGTCTCTAAAAATACAAGAATGGAGCATAAGGAAATCTGTCTACCAAACATGAGGGTTAATCTGGTAGATATTTTGTTTATGTCTATCAGATTAGGAATGTATATCATTCCATGTGTGATAGGGGGAAGGTTGAAAGAAAATATTATATTAATCAAAATAATTGTACTTAAATCATTTTACACTTTTTTATTATGGCCTGAAATGAATATCAATATAAAAGTATTACAAAAGAGATTCAGTCTATTTATGATACATGAAATAAGGAGAATTTTGTGCCAAATACAATACTATAAAATGTACTTGAATATTAATATAAATATTAATTCATTAATTAATTAATTAATTAATTCATGCACCTTTAATCTTAACACATATAGCTTCTTATTTTCTTGTAAATATGTATGATACAAATTAATACTTGTAGTAACAATCTTAAATTGTTCAATTTGTCATTAATGTTTGCATTGTATTATACTTTTTTTTTTTCTTTTCTTCTCTTTCCCGGGCCTCTACTGAAAATTTTCTTCCTCCTAGCTAGCCCAGCGTTAACAAATGTAAAATAAATAAATAAAAATAAATATTAGCAAGCATGAAACTCAACAACAAACATGGACTTAACACTACTTTCACTGAACATAAATGGTTTAAATAATTCAAAGAAAAGATCAAACCTTCTAAAATATTTAAAATTAAACAAAGTGCAAGTAATATTTCTTCAACAGACTCTCTTTAAAGATGATGAAAAGCATTTATGGAATCCAAATGAGTATACAACAACAGCACAATCATCATATAAAACTAAAACTAGAGGAGTTAGGATACTATGGAGAGAAAACATCATTAATCACCAAATTCTTTATAGCTATGATGATAAAGAGGAGCTTATAACACTTGTTATAATAAAATTCAATAATAGAATCTGGACATTAGTAAATCTTTATTGGTTACCATGAATAGGAAAAGTACGACAAAGAAACATCTAGACTTTATTAGTAAAACATATAAAGGTAGCTGATATTAGGTGGTGACTTTAATTGCATTCTTGATAATTCAGAGACCACCAACAAAAAAAATTTACGTATAACTCCTATAGCAAAGCTACTTAATAAAATGGGTTGAAAATCATAATTTAATAGACACATTCAAATTTAGAGAAAGTAACTCACTGTTATTTTCACAAGATCAGATTTACAACCCAAACAAGAATAGATAAAATTTTTGTTGCACAAGACCTTGATGCGAAGATAAATAGTTTTACAATCATACCATGTTCATTATCAGATCATAGAGCAATCCTTATTAATATTCAAACAAATTTTAAAAATTAATACAAATGACAAGAATTCCAGCATATATTACGAAACTAAAATAATTTAAACCTTGGCTACTCACAGAGTTGAAATTCTTTCTAGACACTAATATCACTAATGAAATCAGCATAGTTATGGTATGGGACACTCTAAAAGCCTATATTTATGGTAAAATTATCACATGGTACAAAAATAAACTAAAAGAATGGGAATCAGAATTACTCAACATACAAAATCAAATCATAAAAATAAATAATAATAAATTAACAAATGCACTGACTAATAAGAAGAAAATTAATGATCTGCATGAAAAGTTTAATGAAATTCTAACACATAAAACTAATCTAGCACTAGAAAGATTAAAATTAAACTCATATGCTATTTCTCCTAAACATATGCATAACTTGGCGATAAGTGTTAAAGTGCAATCTAAAAAAAATAACATTACTACTATTATACATGAAGGAAGGAAGAACAAGAAAGTGTCAGATATAAGTGATATATTAGATGCTTTTAAATACCATTTTAAAGAACATTATACGATGGAAGGAACTCAAACAAAAAACTTTAATTTAGATTTGAAACCCAAATTTATTAAAACAATCCCAGAAAATTTTAAATTAGAACTTCAAAAGCAAATTACTCTTAAAGAAATTTCAGAGAAAATCAAAGAAAGCAAAAACAATAAAGCTCCAGGAATGGATGGTATTATAGCTGAAATATACAAAATCTTTCCATCATCTATAATGTCAGTCTTCCATAAAACCTTAATAGAAATACAAACCCACAACACCATTCCACCATCTTGGAGATACTCATTAATTACTCCTATAATAAAAGAAAATAAAGATGCATCAAAATGCAATTCCTATAGACCAATTTCATTACTAAACAATGATTATAAAATCTTTATGGCTATTCTAGTCAATAGAATCAAAAAATCTATGATAAAAATTATAAATGAAGATCAAACAGGATTTATACATAATAGGCGCACCTATGATAATATACAAAGAATACTATTATTGACTATTTAAATAGAGAAAAACAAGAGGTCTTAATAGTTGCATTGAATATAGAGATAGCTTTTGACTCCTTAAACTGGGATTTATTGTTCAAAATATTAGAATATTATGAGTTTCCTAGCTCCTTTATTTCATTAATAAAGAACATATATAAAAACAATTTAGCATATGTAAAGTTAGGACCTTTCACCTCTGAATCAATAATATTGGCAAAAGGCACAAAACAAGGTTGTCTCATGTCCCCCATATTATTTGCATTAGCCATTGAAATATTTGCCATCTCAATATGAAACAATCCCAAAATAGAGAGTATAAATGTATTTAATCAATATAATTCAAAAATAATGTTATTTGCAGATGATATACTTCTTACCACATCTACTTCTAAAAATTCATTAAAAGAATTAGATATACAAGTTGATAAATTTTATTCAATTTCAGGATTACATTTTAACAAAACAAAATCAAATTTTATGATATTGAATAAAAAAAAGATTTTCAAATAAATGATAATCATATAATTGGTAAACAATCTCTCACTTTAAACTGTCTAGGTATAACATTAAGTACAACATTAGAAAAAATATTAAATATAAATTACAGGGAAATCATAGACACAATAAAGTCAAATATAATAAAACGGAACAAAATATATTTAACATTTGAAGATAGATTGCAGGTAAAAAAATTATATTACTTCCAACAGGTAAAAAAATTATATTACTTCCAAAAATGCTATTCCAGTAATACCAGACAAATATTTTTTAAAAGAAATAAATACATTATTATTAAGATTTCTTTGGCATTTCTTTGGCATCCTAACAAAAACAGAATAGCTTATACACACCACATTAGACCATGGAAACTAGGTGGAATCAATTTCCCGGACATTGAAACTTATATTAGAGCCTCCATTTTTAAAATAATTATAAATTGGATAGATCAGTGCTATTCTTCTAACTAGAAATCTCTCCACACTGTTATTTTTTCGAATGAAAATACCATTTTAATGAATTTAATGATAGACAATCATATTAATAAACCATGGTATATCTTATGCGCTAGCCTTCAATATAATCTAACAAAACCTACTAATCTAAAATACTTAAATGATATGTATAATTCATTTAAAAGATTTGTAACTTCTAATACAGATATAAAGTTATGGCTAGAACTGTTATATCCTTTCAATGTAACAAGAAATTTTCCAAACAAAATGCATAGGATGGTTTTCATTACTTGGGAAAAGAAACAATTAATTTGCTGGTAACAATGCATTAATGAACATAAGGTTTTTGATAGTCAATTATAATAAAAACTTATAATCTCTCTACATCAGACTGGGTATTATTACAAAGCATATTACAATACTCATAAGATCTATGCAAAATAATTAACAATTCTTCTTTTAGAGATAAACCTACACTTATAACTCATTTATATGAAATAGTATAGAATAATCAAAATTGGGAAAATTTGACATCAAAATTATATAAAATTTTAATAAATTATAAATTTAAAATCAATCAAAAATTTTGGAATCATATAACAAAAGGTCATTCAATAAATGTATCCCTGGAAAACAAAACCAAAATACTAAATTCTGTTAAATTAACATCCAACATACAATTTTGGAAAATTTACACATGGACATTTTTGCACAGATCTTTTTTATGCCAAATAGGTTAAAAAATGTAATACTTCTAATAATGTTACATGTTGGAGATGCTTGCAGAGTTGTAAAGCAGATTGGATACATGTATTTCATGACTGTATTAAAGTTAAAAAATTTTGGGAAGATTTCAGCAATTTCATACAAGCCATATTCTCAGATACATTTGTAGTAAGTAAATCTCTAATTTTGTTGAATGTTAATGAGAATTTAGATTTAAATAATAGCAGTCTCTACCTACTATGGAACATTCTAGTAAATGCTAGAAAATGTATTTCCAGAAAATGGAAATCAAATCTGGAACCATCATTTAAAGAATTTCTGCTAATATTGAAGGAAACTGCATTACTGGAAACCAAAGTAAAAGAACTAAGATTAGCACTAAGAAGATGGAACAAGAATCCATGGGAAAAATACTATCACTTATTGAGACACTAAACTTGAATTCAAACTCTTAATGAGAGTAAAAGAAAAAGGAACAAATGATCTCTCATTAATATGTTGTTACTCTAACTAGACTGATCAATATAATAATTTAATTTCAGGCCAACTGTAAATATTGTATATAGTTGATCATACTGTTTTACTTATCAGAAAATGTATTAAGATTATTATACAATGGAATTATTTGAAAGATTAATAAAAAGCACTTGAAGTAAAAAAAAGCCTAGTGGGAGGGGTGCAGACTCTCACTGGCAAAAAAAGGGACATCAGATTGGAAGCAGAGCTTGGTGATGTAGTTACACGTTATGCTAATTGCAGAATATGCTTTTAGTTTATAACTTAATCAGGGTTGGTACATGGGCATAGCCAATTCACTTTGAGATACTGTTTGAGGTTTTTTTAAAGAGACTTTTGGAGGATTGTAGAGTTATATAGTTTGGCAATGAATTCCAGGTTTTGCCAATGAAGTTGGCAAACAGGGATTTACCAGCAGAGTTATTAGCTTTGTGGGTTTGGACCAGTAGTTTATCGGCTGAAAGTAGGGATCTTAGATTGCTATATAGCTTAATAATATATGAAATCTGAAACTCAAATAAGATATGAAATCTGAAACTCAAATGTCTGTCATTAGTTTCTAACTTTAAACTTTAATTATTTACCACCAAGTATATCAAGTTGAGCTAAAAATGACACCATGACTCTCTCACAGGTACAAGGGCAGGGTGTACAGCAAGTGAAAAAGATCAAAAGCTGATGTGACTGCTTATGTAGGAACAGCAACCCTTGATTGTCTGTACTGCACACTTGAGTGAGGGCAGGAGACAAATGATTGTTGTTAACCTTAGTGAAATTCTTGTTTTATCCCAGCTCAACATCAGGAAAAATAGAACTGGGTAGTTCATGACACATCCTCAGAAATGCTGATTGGACTAAGAGACTGTGATCCCCCCAAACCCATGGTAATAATCCCAAACTGAAGCTCCAGTTTCAGAGCGTGACCTTGCTAATGGGTGGCAAACACAGTAATCTGAAAGAATTCCAAGTCCTTCGTAATGACTGCAAATTCTTTTGTAATAGCTGCAGAATAATTATTAGCACAGAAATATTAAAAATAAAAAAAACAGTACTAACCTGTTTAGGTGAATCAACAATGAGGAAGTCTATGAACTCCTGCCAGCGGAAAATAAGAAGTCTACAATTCATTTATACCTCTCAACCTGCAGACATTGAAAATATGAACAAAGGCCCTTAAAAACTAGATGCATCCAGCTATAAATCTACACATCTAATAAGTCTGTAAATAATGACATTTTACTTTCAGACTTTCTTCTGAAAATGCATGTTAATCCAATACTGAATATTCCAGCAAATGTCTATGCTTACAGGAGCAATGTTTAAAAGTCTGTCCCTGATTTTGCGCCCCCCCCCCCATTATTTCTGGTATTGCCAGACTTCTTTCACTAAGAGATTGACACACTGACAGGTGTGCCAAGGAGACATAAAGCATTGAATCAAATTAAGAGGCACCCTTCGTCTACTTATCCTTTCCATGTGTTACTATGACACGTTATTTATTTGTCAGGTTGTGGAATTAAGTGCCAAAATGGTAAATTGTGAATGCTAGCTATTAGCATTTAAACCTGAAGTACAAGTTGCTGTTAGTCTCAGCTAAGTATGCATAAAGAAGGGTGACTATAGCAAATACATGCACAAAACCAGATAAAATTAGCTTAAATAAAAAGGAAATAAAGTGAAATGCAGGCTGCTATAACGATTTTATAATAATGCCTAATATGTGATGAAGGCATAATTATCTCACTGCCCAGTTAAACTTGAGACAAAATTATACAAACATCCACATGAATTAAATGAAGCTGTTTCATTCCATTTAGTGTGAGCTTATCAAAAATATGGGCATCCGTGGACAGACACGCAGCATTAATTATTTTACAGTGATGGGCAGAAAGGGATTTTGGTTTGGGGGACAGAAATTGAAAGAAGGTAGGCAATTAAACATTTACTTCTCCTTGCACAGTTACTGCATGCATAAGTAAATCTGTCTATCCATCCATCTATCTATTGATCTAGCTATCATTTTCATAAATTTTTTGATCTATAGTTCTACATGTCTGTCTGTCTACTTATCCATTAATTAATTTGTTTATTTTTATCATTAAGGGAAAGATACAGTGATAAAGAAGTTATCAGACCCCATTGATTAGGAATGTCAGCAACACCTAGCTCACCCTTTCACAGGACATCAAAGGTAGATGAGTGGAGTACCCCAAAGAAAACTGTACTGCCCCCGACACAGAATACAATGAAAGAGAAGAAGAAGAAGAATCCACCCTGGGGTACCTCCATGGAGTTGTCCAGTCTAACTATATGGGAGGTGACTTTATGTATAGTATAGATTAAAACACCAAAGGTGTAGAAGGCATTGTAGCTTTGCAGGGTCTGGGTACTCTCTGAGGCCTTAAACCAGGTTTCTGTGACTGCACAGACATCTACATCTTCTAGTGAAATAAGTGCTTCCAGGGGGTTCAGTTTTTGGTTTAAGCTCCTAGCATTTAGCAGCATGTTCTTTATTTTGTTCTGATTGGTTAATGTCTTGTTGGTAATGTTGTTTTAGAGACCTTACCTAAACAAGGCACTATGGGGGAGGCAAGAGCCTTTGCTAGCAGCTGAAAGCCCAGGGGTGCCAGGTGTAAACTGTCTCTGGCAAACCAGCGAGGTTTGTTGACCATGGCTTCCCAGGCTGACTGGAACTGGATCCCCTATGAATGACACCAAAAACTGAGACAATTATTGAAATCAATCATTTGTTGTTTATACTGTGGTATCATTCTAGATGAGGGTAGTATGCTGCTCAAGGCTATGGGGAACACATACTCAGAGAGCTCAACAATGCCTCTCTTCATATAGTCAAGTGGCGAACATTTCAGGTCATTCACACCAACATGAACTATTACAGAGTCATTATGGTACTTGTTGCTGAGAGACCTGAATGCATGTGCGGTTTGATGAATCCTGGCACCAGACAGGCAGCTGGCTGTGACTTTTTACTTGTCCAACCTGGTGAGCGGGACATCTGTGTGTCTCACTATTGAGTCTCTAATGACAAGGAAACTTGATTTTTGAGTGTTACACCTTACAGGCATGGTGGGTGAGACATTGGTGTTATTATGCATCATAGGTTCTGTGGAAACTGTGTTAGTTGTAGCAGTCTTGTGTTTTGGAGGTCTGTGGTGTTTTGGTAAGCTTTTCGAGAGAACCTCTGCATATGTTTGATGCATACTATGAATATGAGTAGTAGTATGTGTATGAGTAGTGTTACTATGTGATTATGTTATGGTGGGTGAGTCGACAACCTTCTCCGTGTTACTGCTTTGAGTGAGACAGAACATGGATTCTTGGTGTAAATAAATCTCTCACACTCTGTACTAGATTGACAGTTGTGCTGGTAGCAAATGAGGAAATTAGGCAGAACCTGAAAAGTGAGTTAAAAGGAAAATAGTAAATGGAGTTAACAGCTTGAAGAATCTGGAAGGGGTGGTTGAAGAGACGGGAAGCCTGAATGAGGAGGTCAAAGCAAGACTGCAGCCAACTGACACAGAGTCTCAGGGGTAGTCCATAACAAAAGAATACCAGGGAAGCTGCAAAGTAAGACACACAAAACAGTGGTGTAACCAGTACTATTGTGTGGTACAAATACCTGGACAAGGAAAGCAGAGCAGTTGAAGACGATAGAGGTGATGGAGTTGAATTGCCTAAGACAGGTGATAGGATGCACACTGTTGGAGACAGAAAGAAATGAGGACATCCGAACAGAAACCCAAGTAACTAAAATTGCAAAGAAAATCAAGCAAAACAGATCACAGTGGTTTGGGCACATATGCTTGAAAGCAGAACATAATCTGCTGAAGAAGATTTGGGTAGACATGAAGCAAGCAAAAGGAAATCAAAATATACAACAAAGAAATGGATGGATTGTGAGAGACAAGACCCGAGAGTCAGGTATGACTGTCTAAGAAGATAGGAAAGTGACATTAAACCAAGAGAGAGATGATCACAGTTGGCGTCATATAGAATAATGGAAAAAAGAGAAGAGGAGGGAATGATGGTGATGATTCTTTACATACAGATAAATATATATATATATATATATATATATATATATATATATATATATATATATATATATAATTTATATACTGATAGATATAGATAAAAATATAGATAAAAATTTATATAAATATGTATGTGTACATATGTGTATATTTTATAAATATATATATGTGTGTGTGTGTGTGTGTGTGTGTGTGTGTGTGTGTGTGTGTGTGTGTGTGTGTGTGTGTGTGTGTATGTGTGTGTGTATATACAACAGAGAGAAAGATAAGCTAATATAGTCGATTTAATGAATGTTAGATATTCTTAGATATCATCAAGGAAACCCTATTGATTTGTACAAGCAATCTCGCACAAGTATATCAATCAGCTGTTTTGTGAATCATCGGTGGTTGGTAAAACAGTGATTGACAAAGTGACTTTCCTATGTATCTGGGAGAACAGATTTATACTGACTACCTGAAACAAAAAACATTGAGTAAAAAATACTTAAACAAATGTATTCATATACTTCAATTATTTGAACACATTTAATAAAAAACATCAAAGTTTTTTAAATTGTTTTTGAAAGTTGGCAAGCCTGTTTGCACCTCCCCCAGTATCACACTACAATGAGGAAAGCACAAATACTCACCAACTATACCATGATCTCACACATGACTTCTTCTTCTTCTTCTTCTTCCTCCTTCGGCTGCTCCCGTTAGGGGTCGCCACAGCAGATCAACTGTTTCCATTTCTTCCTGTCATCTGCATCTTGCTCTGTCACACCAACCACCTGCATGTCCTCTCTCACCACAGCCATAAACCTTATCTTAGGCCTTCCTCTTTTCCTGTTAACTGGCAGGTCCATCCTTAGCATCTTTTTCCCAATATACTCTGCATCCCTCCTCAGCACATGTCCAAACCAACGTAATCTTGCCTGTCTGGCTTTGTCTCCAAACCTTCCAACCTGGGCTAACCCTCTAATTTACTTATTCCTAATCCTGTCCATCCTCATCACACCCAGTGCAAGTCTTAACATTTTCAACTCTGCCATGTCAAGCTCTGACTCCTGCCTTTTTTGTCAATGCCACTGTCTCCAACCCATATAACATAGCTGGTCTCACTACCCTCTTGTAGACCTTCCCTTTCACTCTTACTGGCACTCGTCTGTCACAAATCACTCCTGACACTCTTCTCCACCCACTCCATCCTGTCTGTACTCTCTTCTTCACCTCTCTTCCACACTCACCATTACTCTGAACTGTTGATCCCAAGTATTTAAACTCATTCACCTTCGCCACCTCTACTCCCTGCATCCTCACCATTCCTCTATCCTCCCTCTCATTCACACACATATATTCTGTCTTAGTCCTGCTGACCTTCATTCCTCTTTTCTCAAGAGCATATCTCCACCTCTCCAGGGTCTCCTCCACCTATTCCCTACTCTCACTACAGATCACAATGTTATCTGCAAACATCATAGTCCACGGGGACTCCTGTCTGATCTCGTCTGTCAACCTGTCCATCACCATTGCAAATAAGAAAGGGCTCAGAGCTGATCCTTGATGTAATCCCACCTCCACCTTAAACGCATCTGTCACTCCCACCGCAGACCTCACTGCTGTCACACTACCCTCGTACATATCCTGTACCACTCTTACATACTTCTCTGACACTCCTGACTTCCTTATACAATACCACAACTCCTCTCTGGGCACCCTGTCATATGCTTTCTCTAAATCCACAAAGACACAATGCAACTCCTTCTGACCTTCTCTGTACTTCTCCATCAACACTCTCAGCGCAAACATTGCATCTGTAGTGCTCTTTCCTGGCATGAAACCATACTGCTGATCACTAATCATCACCTCCCTTCTTAACCTAGCTTACACTACTCTTTCCCATAACTTCATGCTGTGACTGATCAGTTTAATCCATCTGTACTACAGCTCTGCACATCACCTTTATTCTTAAAAATTGGTACCAAACACTTTTTCTCCATTCCTCAGGCATCCTCTCACTTTCCAAGATTTCCTTAAACAATCTAGTTAAAAACTCAACTGCCATTTCACCTAAACACCTCCATGCTTCCACAGGTATGTCATCGGGACCAACAGCCATTCTGTTCTTCATCCTCTTTATAGCTATCCTTACTTCAACCTTGCTAATCCACTGCACTTCATGATTCACTATCCGCACATCATCCAACCTTCTCTCCCTCTCATTCTCTTCATTCATATATATTCAGATTTCATTCAGATATAGATATATAGATATAGATATAATATATATATATATATATATATATATATATATATATATATATATATATATATATATATATATATATATATATATATATAGATATATAGATATGTATATAAATATATATTTGTATATATGTATTTATATATATATATATATATATATGAAGGTTTGTGGTCTGCACTCTTGTGGGAGAAGCGGCTGGACTCTGCCCTTCTGAGCTGGGAATTTCTGGTTAAAGGTTTATAGTGCCTGAATATTTGAACTGTATCTTACTGAAATTGGTACACCTTGTTTGCTCTAGCATAGACTAGATCCAGGCCTGCTGAATCTAGCTTTGTTTATATGCTTGTTGTTTGTTTGCTTGTTATTTCCCTGGAAGCTAATTCCACCTAATACGCAACTTCTCAGCGCTTCTGTGGATCACTAGTGATATCTGCATTGCTTACTGTACTTATTTCCTTGTTTCACTTGAAAGAAAGTTACTGTTTGTCATTTTGCATTTAGTTACTTGTAACACATTGCACTCAAGTTACCTGGAACTTGCTCACTAAAGCAATTATATAAGTCAGCACTAAAAATTAAAAGCACTACACCCTCACTCCCCACTGGCCCTTGTTTTCAATTAAGGATTTCCCAATATTATTCTAGCATGTCCAAAGGTCAGTTGTCAATCTCCTCTCCGGTCCAGCTGGTGAATCTGGGAATCTTGAGGCAATGTTATAACTGCCTCATGTACACAGACAACCCTCTCCTCCTCCCACATAACACAAATACTTGCGAGAGATGCAGCTATTTAGCCAAACTGGAGGCTGAGCTCTCTCAACTCAGGACTGGCAAGACCAGACAGGAGGAGAAGGCAACTACACACACCACAAAACCAGGCTCACATAATGCTACCACTCCACTGAATCAAACACATAAACACACAAAGACATACTCGGAGGCTCTGAGTAAAAATTTACCTAAACAGCAGAGGCCTCCAAAGCAGACACCCAAACAACTGCTACCTCAAGACACTCCACAAGCAACACATAAACCACAAAAGCAGTGTGCAAAGCAGTCACAGCCCTTAAGGCCAAATACAACACCAAACATACTTGTCATAGGTGACTCCATAGTCAGACACACTGAAGTCCCACTCACCAGGCTGAACAAGGAGAGGGTCACAGTAAGCTGCCTATCGGGCGCTAGAATCCGCCACATAACACAAGCACTCGGGTCACTCCACGGCAAGTACAAATATGACACAGTCATTGTCCATGCTGGTGTGAACGACCTGAGACGTACCTCACTGGACTACATGAAAAGAGACATAGAGGAGCTCTCTGATTATGTAGCCCAGGCAGGTATGACCCTAACCCTGAGCAGTATCCTTCCTTCACCAAGAATGATGCCACAATATAAAGACAAGATGATCAGCTTTAACAATTGGCTTAATGTCTGGTGTCATTCAAAGGGGATCCAGTGTCTGTCTGCCTGGGATGACATGCTTGACAAGCCACGCTGCTTTGCAAGGGATGGCTTGCACCTGTCACCCCTGGGATTCCGGATATTGGCTAAGGCTCTTGCCACCCCCATAGTGCCCTTTTTAGGCAAGGCTCAAATTCTAAGCCTACCACCCTAGAAAAGAAAATGGGAAGAAACTGAGGGTAATGCTGCTCAATGCCAGAAGACTAAATCTCAAAATGCACGCACTCGAGGCCCTTCTCAGTATGGAGAACATCGATGTCTGTGCTGTAACTGAAACCTGGTTCAAGGCTCCTGAGAGCACCCCGGCACTATTAGGTTTTACCTCATATCATGCATTCTGGCCCCAAAACCCGGACCACACCACAAAAGGAGGGGGTGTATCCATATTCATAAAGGATACCCACACCTCCAGGTTGGTGGCAACGCATGAAGCTTCGGAAACCATCCAGGTGCAACTAACCATAGGCAAAACTGCTCTACAAATTGTAGCATGCTACAGGCCACCCTCTCAAACTCAGGAACCCCACACAGCCTTCCTGAAGACACTGGAGGGTATAAATGTATCTCCAAACACCATCATATTGGGTGACTTCAACTACCCGAATATAGACTGGGAACATTACTCAAGCCCTAACTTTCCAGCCCAACGGTTCCTGGAGTTCATAAATTCAAATGCCATGGAACAGCTAGTCACTGTTCCCACGAGAGGAGAAAATATACTAGATCTCATTGTCACAAACATGGGGACAAAATGCTCCACACGAAGTATATCCCTCATTGGAGAGATCTGATCATAAACTAATCTCACTGGAAATCCACATCCCGCCCCACCCCAAACAAAAAGACCATAGTGAAGAACTTCTCTAAAGCAAACTTCACACTACTCAAGACTGGTGTGGTATCCTTCAAGGCCCCTGAGCCAGTGGAAACCACAACCCAAGCTGCGGAAGCCCTTACAAATGCCTTCTATGAACACCTCCAGGACTGCATGGATCAGGCAATCCCAAATAAAACCAAGACTCTTTCCACAAAGGGCAAACGTCCAGTCTGGTGGACCCCAGCCATTAACAAACTTTACAATAAGAGGAGAAAGCTATTACATGATAGAAGAAAATCCATAAAAGGGAAGTCACCCCTAATCATTATTAGTAAAAAAATATGAGCACTCATAAAATCAACTAAGGCCAATTTTGAGAGAAAAATTGCCATGGATTCAAAGGACAATCATAAGGCCTTTTTCAGCTATGTTAGGAACCTGGGTGGAAACTCCCAGATATGCTCAGAATTAGTCCAAAATGATACAAAAATCACTGAACCCACAGACATTGCCAACATACTGGCAGACAGGTTCAGTGCAAACTTCACCCCCCCCCCCTAAAGGAGAGATAACTATCCCAGCCGAGTGTAGCCTCCCGGACATCTCAAATGTGCAGGTGAAAGCTGCTCTCTAAAGCTAAAACACAGTATCAATGGGACCGGATGGTGTCCCCGGCTGTGTGCTACACGAGCTAAATGAGGAATTAAACCCGCACATAAGGCAGCTGTTTAATCTCAGCCTTACCACAGGATACGTGCCCAAGGAGTGGCGACGGCAACTGTGGTCCCACTCCACAAAGGCGGCCTCTACGGACCCTGGTAATTACCGCCCATAAGCTTAACAAGTCTAGTCTGCAAAGCTATGGAGAGGATCATAATGGAGCTCATAAACAAAGATATAGGGGACTTGCAGACATTGGACCCAACCCAGTTTGGCTTTGTCAAGGGAAGATCATGCCTTTTGAACTTGGTCGACTTCTTCGAAACAGTCACCAAGGCCATTGATGAGGGAAAGGCAGTCCATACAGCCTACCTTGACCTTGCAAAGGCTTTCGACACAATACCCCACTCGGGTATTGTAGAAAAACTTACCAGCTTAAATGTAAACCCATATGTCACAAGATGGGTGGAAAACTGGCTTAAGGACAGAACCCACAGGGTTAGAGTTGCTGGCGCTGTGTCAGACTCCAAGCCGGTCACAAGTGGTGTCCCACAGGGCTCGGTCCTTGGCCCCCTATTGTTTGGCATCTACTTCTCAGAAGTACAGGCCAACATGGGAGGACTTTGGCTGACAAAGTTTGCAGACAACTGCAAACTGGGCGCCATAGTGGAAAGTGCATCGGACACGGATATCCTTCAGAAGGGACTCACGGAAACAGATAGCTGGCGCCAGAGCCATGGCCTGAAGTTAAACGCCAAAAAATGTATAGTCATACCCTTCGGGAAAAACAAGGTAACCCCAAGCTACCATATAGGTGGCAATCCACTAAGCACAGAAGAGGTTATCAGGGACCTGGGGACCCAGGTTGACAGTGGCCTTTCTTTGACACTCATGTTGCTAAAGTGGTTAGAAAGACCTTCTACATTGCCCACCTGATCATGAAGGGATTCACATCCAGATCTAGTGAGGTCATTGTTCCCATGTACTCTTCACTTATCAGACCAATGATCGAGTACAGTGCCCCATTCGGGATGTATCTCACCCGACATCTGCAGCAATTGGAGAGACCCCAAAAGTTCCTCACCAAAAGGATAAAGGGACTCCAAAATCTGTCATATGCTGCCAGATTGAAGAAACTCCAGCTCTATTCAGTCGCATACTGTCTGCTCAGAGGTGACATGTGCCTGACATACAAGGCCATGTCCAACCCGGAATTAATGGACATGCTCCACCTCAAAAATCCAAATCCACCAAAACCACTAGAGCAAGCGACTTAAACCTTAGCACGGATATAAATAGGACGTGCTGGAGGGATAGATTTATCACTCAGAGACTCCCTATGCTGTGGAATAAAATCCCGGTCCATGTGAGGCAGAGCACCTCGCTGACTCTGTTCAAGAGAAATCTAGACCTGTGGATGGGAGATCGAGGTTTACCCGGGAATCATCTCTGTGTCACTGCTGGACAGAGGCACAACAAACTAATGGGCACAGTATTTTTTCATATAAGGGGTGGCGTAAGCCACAAAAATTTGGGCTAGGCTTATAAATGCCTTAGGGCAGATAGCCTAGTATAAACCTATGAACCTATGAACCTATATATATATATATATATATATATATATATATATATATAGATATATATATATATATATATATATATATATATATTTATATATGGGTCTACTTCAGATGACCGAACTGTCAAAAGTTCAACTTTCATATGGCCGAGACCATATGATCGAACTTTTGAAAGTTCGAACATCTAATAAAAAAGGGGGAAAAAAGGAAAAAAATTTCCTAAATGGTTTTAGCAGAGGGGCAAGCCCCCCTGCACCCCCCCACATCCCTTGCTATTTATATATACCCACTCCTTGATTGCACTACAGGGGAGAAAAGGGAAATCTTCCCATTCCGCTCTGTATGGAGCTCTCCATTAAGAACGTTTGAACTTTCAAAAGTTTGATCATATGGTCTCGGCCATATGAAAGTCAAACTTTTAAAAGTTTGATAATATGAGGGGGACCCATATATATATATATATATATATATATATATATATATATATATATATATATATATATATATATATATACATATATATATATATATATATATATATATAGATATATATATATATATATATATATATATATATATATATATATGTGTGTGTGTGTGTGTGTGTGTGTGTGTGTGTATTTATATATATATATATATATATATATATATATATATATATATATATATATATATATATGTGTGTGTGTGTGTGTGTGTGTGTATGTATATATCTATATATATATATATATATATATATATATATATATATATAGATATATAGATACAGAGAGAGATAGGCTAATATAGTCGATCTGATGAATACTAGATAAACTTAGATATCATTAACAGAAATGTATTGATCTGTACAAGCAATCTCACACCAGCATATCAGTCAGCTGTTTTGTTAGTCATCAGTTGTTGGTAAAACAGTGTTTGATGAAGTGAATTTCCTTTGTGAATGGGAGAACAAACCTATATTGCCTACCTGAAACACAAAACATTGAGTGCAAAACACTCAAACAAATGTATTCAGAATTCAGTTATTTGAACACATTTAATAAAAAACATCAAAAAGAAAAATATTTTAAAACTGTTGTTTTTAAAGGTGGGCAAGCCTCTTTGCACCACCCCCAGGATCGTACTACAATGAGGAAAGGGCAGATACTCAGCACCCACTATACCACAATCTCACACATGACATGACTAGCAATTTGCAATCTTCTTATATTCGAGTACTTTGCAGATCTTCTTACTGTATGCACAAGTAAATTTTGAAACAGTTGCATGACACCTGGGAGAACACATACAGACACACACTCTCACACACAGATGCCCGCACATACACACACACACACACACACACACACACACACACACACACACACACACACACACACACACACACATACCACGACACACATTTTAATAAATGTTTGCTTTTCATGTCACATTCATGCTTGTATAGTGACAGGAATGGAAAGAGAACATCAGGACCATAAATTCATTTACCAAAAGTCTGTTTCAGTATTATTTGCATAGGCAAATTTCCCCTTTTATATAACAAAAGCCACCATTTGCAAATC
Source organism: Protopterus annectens (assembly GCF_019279795.1). Taxonomy (NCBI): domain Eukaryota; kingdom Metazoa; phylum Chordata; order Ceratodontiformes; family Protopteridae; genus Protopterus; species Protopterus annectens. Next base: position 1,939,192,550 of record NC_056729.1, on the reverse strand, counting down.
ATTTCATTGCCTATATAACCATGCTACTGATATGATTTATATTCCATACAGACGACCAAAATCAAAGCAAAATTAGCAACAAGGGGTGGCTGTCTCTGTCAAATTAGAACAATTACAGATTTGTAAAAATGTTGACACTGATAAACAAGCATTACTCAAGATAAAATAAATTAATTGATTGTATATCTGTATTTTGTTAAATATTCCAAATAGCATAGTATGGTAACACTGCTCAGGTCCATTTCAGACATCTATAACACATCTGTTACATATCCCTATTTCCTTAATGAGTGCAGGGTTTAATTGGCCTAAATAATTGATCATCTTTCTAGTCTAATTATTTTGGCATGGATGAAATACTGAATTCTCTCCAAACTGCTCAAATGAAATAATCTCAGCTTCAGATAAAAGGATTGTACAACAGAAAAAAGTGTATATGCAGATGGTAATAAATTGCCTAAAAATTAATCACTTTGTAAACATGCTCTTAGCAATTAATTTCTGTGAGGCCTGTGAAATTTCCAGTAAGACAGATATATTGATAGATATGCATGTAAGCATGTGTCTATATGTATACATACATATATCTTTGTTTGAGTATTTTGCACTCAGTGTTTTTTGTTTCAGGTAGTCAGGTAATCTGCTATTTCTTCTTGTAGGATAATAAGATAATGGAAACCTCAAAATACCATGAAACTGCAACTACATAAAGTAGACATTTTATTTTTATCAACATTTTGAATGTTTGAAGCAGGTATATATTTATATATTTTTAGAGACATATATACATACATACACACACACACACACACACACACACACACACACACACACACACATATATATATATATATATATATATAGTCATGTTTTTAATGTAATTTTACACTTTTAATACAAGTTCAGAATGAAATATTTTGTTTTTACATCACGTCTGTATATATATTTTTTATAGTAGGATTTTTACACTTGCACCTAGTGATGGTACTATTTTATTAGATTGTTATTAGGTCTAGATAGGTTGAGTAAACTATTTGGTAGTACATTTCCCCTTTTTTACAGTAGTGCACTTCACACTTTCTCTTTAAAACCTCAACAGTATTGCTTTTATCATGTTCCTCGATTGTTTAATTGATATTAGGAGGGTTATAAATATTCTAATTGGTTATTCACTTACCATCTGATGAAGTCCAGTAGTTTGGATGAAAACATGGTGAACCAGTTAAAGCTTTTATGTCTGTGTGTTTTGATTAATAACATTTTTGGATTTTAAGACTGTTTTTGTGTTTATTGTGAACTAGACATTTGCCATTCACCTGTCATTGTTTTTTTTCAATTCTTATGAGGATTTCTGGCACTTGCAGTGATATATTCTATCATCGTATACATATATGTTCATTTACAATGCATTGCGAAGATGCTAAGTACTAATGTTTACAGAACCAATGAAGACAAATATCTTCTTCTTCTTTCAGCTTTTCCCGGTTAGGGGTCGCCACAGCGGATCACCTGTCCGCTCATGATTGACAGAGGAGTTTTATGGCGTTGAGTTGCCAGCCTGGCGCCCAACCTTCCACAGAAGGCACACACATGCACACACTCACACCTAGAGCCAATTTAGAGTGTCCAATCCACCTACAGCATGTCTTTGGGAGGAAAACGGAGCACGCAGAGGAAACCCACGCGACCACAGGGAGGGCATACTGACTCCGCACAGAAGGCACCCCAGCCGAGGATCAAACTGGAGAACCTCTTGTTGTGAGGCAGCAACGCTAACCGCTGCACCACCTTGGCTGCCCAATGAAGTAAAAAATACTTAAGTGAATGAGTTTCAAGTCACCACTGATACAAGTGTGTTTTACTATAATAGGGTGAATCCTGTTTTATAGGTTCATAGGTTCATAGGTTCATACTAGGCTATCTGCCCTGAGGCAATTATAAGCCTAGCCTGATTCTGTATGGCTTACGCCACCCCTTGATTTGAGTATACTGTGCCCTTTTTAAGGTTTAGTTTACTGTGCCTCTGTCTAATAGTGACACGCGAGTAATCCCTGGGACAAACATACGATCCCCCATCCACCTATCGAGATTCTTCTTGAAGAGATTCAGTGAGGTGCTCTGCCTCACATGAATTGGAATTCTATTCCACAGCGAAGGGAGCCTCTGGGTTATGAACCTGTCCCTCCAGCAAGTTCTATTTATTTCTGTGCTGAGGTTCAAGTCCCTCGAGCGTGTGGCTCTAAGGGATTTAGATTTACTGAGGTGGAGCATGTCCATTAATTCTGGATTTGACATAGCTTTGTATGTCAGGCATAGATCGCCTCGAAGTAGGCGGTATGCAACTGAGTAGAGCTGGAGTTTTTTTAAACTGAGCAGCATATGGCATCTGTTTGAGACCCTTGATCCTCTTGGTGAGATACTTTTGGGGTCTTTCTAATTGCTGCAGGTGTCGGGTAAGGTACATCCCAAAAGGGGCATTGTATTCTATGATGGGCCTGATGAGGGATGAATAAAGGGGCACGATTACCTCTCTTGATCTAGATGTGAAACCCTTCGTGATGAGGTGGGCTATGTAGAAGGTCTTTCTAACCACTTTGGCAATGTGGTTTTCAAAGGAAAGATTGCTATCAACTTGGGTCCCCAGGTCCCCAATAACTTTCTCTGTACTTAATGGGTTTCAGCCTATGTGGTAATTTGTGGGCACATTGTTTTTGCCAAAGGGTATGACTATACATTTTTTGACATTTAGCTTTAAACCATGGTGCTGGCACCAGTTATCTGTCTCTGTGAGACCTTTTTGAAGGATGTTTGTGTCAGCTGGAGAGTTGATTATGGCACCCAGTTTGCAGTCGTCTGCGAACTTGGTGAGCCATAGTCCTCCCACATTTGCCTGTACCTCGGAAAAGTATATACCGAACAAGAGTGGTCCCAGGACAGAACCCTGTGGTATGCCACTTGTGACCGGTTTCGAGTCTGACATGGCTCCAGCAACTCTCACTCTGTGGGTTCTGTCTTTGAGCCAGTTTGTGACCCATCTTGTGACAAAGGGGTTTATATTTAAGCTGGATAGCTTATCTATGATGCCCGAGTGGGGTATTGTGTCAAATGCCTTTGCAATGTCCAGATAGGCTGTGTGGACTACCTTCCCTTCATCTATGGTTTTGGTGACTGTTTTGAAGAAGTCAACCAGGTTCAAAAGGCAGGATCTGCCCTTGACAAAGCCAAACTGGGTAGGATCTAGTGTCTGTAGGTCCCCAATGTCTTTGTTTATGAGCTCTATGATGATCCTCTCCATAGCCTTGCAGACTAAGCTAGTCAGGCTTATGGGGCGATAGTTTCCAGGGTCCATAGAGGCTCCACCTTTGTGGAGTGGGACCACTGTTGCTGTACACCATTCTGTGGGCACATATCCTGTAGTGAGGCTGAGATTGTATAGCTGTTTTATGTGAGGGATTAGTTCCTCTTGGAGTTCATGTAGGATGCAACCTGGGACGCCTGGGTGTTTTTTGCTTTGGAGAGGGCAGCCTTCACCTGAGCATCAGAGATGTTTGGGAGGCAGCCCTCTGCTGGGGTAGATACTTGCTCTTTTGGGGGGGAGGGGGTGGAGAAGTTTGCACTGAACATGTCTGCCAGGATATTCGCGATGTCTGTGGGTTCAGTGTATTCTTTGTCGTTTAGAATCAACTCAGAACAAGTCTGGGAGTTGCATCCCAGGTTTCTAACATAACTGAAAAAAGCCTTATGATTGTCTTTGGTGTCCTGTGCAATTTTTCTCTCGAAGCTGGCCTTGGAGGATTTTATTAGGGATCGTATTTTTTTGCTAGTACTGATCAGAGATGCCTTCCCTATTAGGGATTTTGCTCTATCATGTAGTAGCTTCCTCCTTCTGTTGTACAGTTTATTTATGGCAGGGGTCCACCAGACTGGACGCCTGCCTTTGGATGATTGGGTCTTGGTTTTGTTTGGGAAAGCATAATCCATGCATTCCTGGAGATGTCCATAGAATGCATTTATATAGGATTCTGCAGTTTGGGCCATAGTTTCCACTGGCCCTGGGGCCTTGAAGGATTCCACTTCAGTTTTGAGAAGTGAGAAGTTCGCTTTTGAGAAGTTTTTCATTGTGGTTTTCTGGGCTGGGGGTGGGGTCGGGATGTGGACATCCAGTGAAATTAATTTATGGTCTGATCTTACCAATGAGGGATATACTTCTGGTGTGGAGCATAGAGTCCCCATGTTGGTAATGATCAGGTCTAGTATGCTGTCCCCTCTTGTGGGAGTGGTGACTAGTTGTTCCATAGCATTTGAGTTTATAATTTCCAGGAACCTTTGGGCTAAGGTGCTGGGGCTTGAGTAGTGCTCCCAGTCAATGTTTGGGTAGTTGAAGTCGCCCAGTATAATAGTGTTCAGAGAGAACTTCATGTTCTCCAATGTTTTCAGGAAAGCCGAGTGGGATTCCTGACTTAGAGAGGGTGGTCTGTAGGATGCTATAAACTGAAAAGCACCCACTGTTAGTTGCACATGGATGGTCTCCGATACTTCGTGCAATGCCACTAACCTGGAGGTGTGGATATCCTTGATAAATATGGAAACTCCCCCTCCTTTTGTGGTTCGGTCCGGGTTTTGGGGCCGAAAAGCATGATATGAGGTATAGCCTGGTAGTGCTGGGGTGCTCTCTGGAGCCTTGAACCAGGTTTCTGTCACTGTACAGATATCGATGTTCTCCATACTGAGGAGAGCTTCAAGTGCGTGCATCTTGAAGTTAAGACTTCTGGTGTTTAGCAGCATTACCCTTAGTTTCTTGTTCCTTGTGCTGTCTATGGGGGTGGGTTTGACTTTTGAGCCTTGCCTAAAAAAGGCACTATGGGGGTGGCAAGAGCCTTTGCCAATATCCGAAAGCCCAGTGGTGACAGGTGCAAGCCATCCCTAGCGAAGCAACGTGACTTGTCGAGTATGTCATCCCAGGCTGACAGACACTGGATCCCCTTTGAATGACACCAAAATTTTAGCCAATTGTTAAAATCGATCATTTTGTCTTTGTACTGTGGCATCATTCTAGGTGAGGGTAAGATGCTGCTCAAGGTCAGGGTCATACCAGCCTGGGCTACATGATCAGAGATCTCCTCTATGTCTCTTTTCATGTAGTCCAGGGAGGTACATCTCAGGTCATTCACACCAGCATGTACAATGACTCAGTCATATTTGTATTTGCTTTGGAGTGACCTGAGTGCTTGCGTTATGTGGCGGATCCTAGCACCCGACAGGCAGCTCACCGTGACCTTCTCTTTATTCAGCCTGGTGAGCGGGATGTCAGTGTGTCTGACAATAGAGTCACCTATTACAAGAGTATCAGATGTGTTATACAGCCTTAAGGGCTGTGGCTGTTTGGCACACTGACTTTGTGGGCTATGTGTTGTGTGTGTTTTGTTTTGAGGTAGTGTTTGCTTGGATGTCTGCTTTGGAGGTCTCTGTTGCTTAGGTAGATTTTTATTTAGAGCCTCTGAGTATGTTTTTGTGTATTTATGTGTTTGGTTCGCTGATGTGGTGGGACTATGTGATACTGGAATTGTGTTGTGTGAGGTTACCTTCTCCTCCTGACTGGTTACACCAGTTTTGAGATGAGAGAGCTCAGCCTCCAGTTTGGCTAAATAGTTGCATCTCTCACATATATTTGAACCTGTTTGGAGGAGGAGAGGGTTGTCCGTGTACATGAGACAGTTGTAACATTGCCTCAAAATTCCCAGATTCACCAGCTGGACTGGAGAGGAAACCATTGACTGACCTTTGGACATGCTAGAGTAATATAGGGAAACTGAATTTAAGATGGACCAATAGAGGACAGGGTAATCGTAGAGAGTATAAGATTATCTGCAATGGGTAAACACAAAGTCATGAAGCATATATGAGCTGCAGTTCCTCAATACAACATATGAACATTTGAACCATATTTGCCGAAAACAACCAAAACCAGTTACCAAGATCTGAACCTGACTCTCTTTGCCCAACAGAAAGTATTCAACCAACAGCAGTCGGAAATATTAAAAGCATCTGCACACCAAGTCACAACTTGTGTTGCCTATGAAAACCTAACTATCGCAACCGACTGTTGTGCTGTCGTCACTTACTACACTTTATTTTGGTTAATTATATTTCAATCTAGTTTGCTGACCAACAAAGACTTGCATCACAATATAGGGCATGTCACCTTATTGGATTTATCTCCTCTGTTGATCAAACATTAGCTTAGATGCTTAAGTGGGAGACACTGCTGAAGATTTAGTAACTTGTTTTTAAAAACATTACAACTAAAGGATTTTCTTTATCTTTCTCTCACATTCTATTCTATTCTGTTCTATTCTATTCTATTCTATTCTATTCTATTTCCACTGTGATGTTCTTATTTCATATTAGTTTGAGGAATAGTAGTATGTTCCCAAAGTTGCCATGGGCAAAGGAAGAGAACACCAGTTTTGACTGCCTTGTGGCTGTTATGAGACAGCCTACAAAATATAACAACAGATTCTTCATAAAAGTTAATGTACAACGTACATGTTATAAAACTCAAGTACATGACTAACCAATCTTCTGTCTAGCAAATGACAAAATAGTACACAAAAGTATGACCACATCATCTCATAATTATGAAGACATACATGCAGATGATCCAGTGTGATCTGAAATGTATATAATTACATTTTGAGATAGATTAGCTATAGAAGGACACCACCTGTATCTCAGAAGTAAAAATCTAAATAAACTGTCTACATTCTGGAAACAATTGCTAAATGGTAGGCAGCAATAAAGAAACTGAGTATAAACTACTTAAGTTCTCATCTCCACACAAATCAGTTCAGTTTTTTGTTATTTGCAGTCTGCCGTGGATAAATACTCTGAATGTATCAATACCACAAATATCTGAGGACTACAGTCTCCTTCAAATAAATTGTAGTAAAGGGAAAGCTATTTCATAAAACTAAAGACTATGATTAACTATCTAATGACAATCTCCCATCCAGTTATTTATAATGACTAGGCAATCAACTGGTATTCCATTAAAATTATCATTAGTACAAGTCTTTGAGAAGGGCTATTTCCATCATTAATAAAGCATTCAAATATCAACCGCAATTTAAAGATGCTGAGCACGATATGGTAGTGGATTATAGACCTAGATCTGTTTTAAACCTACTAACCAAGGTCATGCAGAAAGTACTGCATTCTCAGCTTCAAATAAAATCATATTTACACAAGTTCAACCTGCTCAAAGAACTCATGTAATCCTTAAAGAGCTAGCAGGCGTTCAGTATTTTCAACCACTGTACTGTTCTACAGAAATGTTATGCAGTAAATTATATCTTGCTTGTCCTGAACTGCTTTCAGAACTACCTCAATGACAGCTCACAAAATGTAACTTAAACAAAGACATAACACATAGGTTCATACCCAGCACACATGTCCCTCAAGAATCTATTTTTGGTCAACTGTTATTTGCAATTTGTACCATAAGCAAGCATCCCCATATTCAAGTCTTAACATTACTGCAATAAACAGATGGTGCTACACGTATGCACATTTCCACCAGTATACATTTACTTTTCATCCAAATTTCAGAATTACACTGATATGACTAAAAAGCAATTGACTAACAAGTAACAATCAATAAAAATATTTTTAGCTTGCACGTTAGCCAAGGCACATACTACAGCAAGCTTAAAAGTTAACTATATAGACATCACAACTTTATCACAGTACAGATGCTTAGGTATTACTGAAAATTATAAGCTCCCATTTGAGGAACATGCTAACACAACTCCAAAAGTTACTAAAAAATAAACTATTCCTTACAGACTCAAGTGACTTCCCAAGCACTAGACTTGATATAATTCACACTTCACTTATACTTTTATTCTATAAGTGGCTTTGGAAGTTTAAACAAAACTCTGCACTCAAAACGTTCTTGTGTTTACAAAGCAACTGATAAGTTTACCTTGTAGCTACTATATTCAACTCATCACTGTATACTAGTCTATAACTTCAATTGTTTGACACTTGAAAACAAAAGTAAATATGTACACATGACCTGTTTCCAAAAGTTACAACTGAAAAATGATTCCACAACCATAAAATTCTTTTAAGTTACTATACTAGTAACAAATGTATCCCTTCTACATATAATAAAAACTTTTAGTAAAACTAAAGATAGAGCATTTCCTGTTCATGGATTGGAACAGACTTTCCCCTAACTTGGCATAATTCCTAACACTTCTGATTTCAAAAAATAATGTACATCCTACCCCTGTACATTGTTCACCTTGTTACATCACTTAATGTATCAATAATTCTACTTTCTGTAGTGTATCTATCGTAACTGCAACATAGCCTAACCGAGCTAACCTGAAATTTACAACATGAGTCAATACCACAAGGAGTTTTACACTTATGATATTGGCTTGTACACATCAAGTGCTTACAGGCTGCCCTGTCTATCAGGGACTTAAATTTCAGTTAATGACTAAACATGTGAAATGTGGATAAACTTTAATGTTCACAGATATTCTTCTAAATAATGTATCTTCTTTCCTCTTACTGCTATACTAGATGTCCACTATCTATCAGTTGTCCAGATTTCCACAAAATGTCCAGATTTTTGCCTCATAGTTTTAGTCTGTTCCTTATAAAATGTGTGGGTCTCTGGCAAATCATTCACATCTGAAGTTATTTAATAATGACACGCATTTGGGTTTCTGACTTCGTACCATTCAGAAAATACATGGCTATCACAAAACCTATTTTTCTAACAACTTTCTAAGTTTTAAAAGCAATCTTTAAAAATGTTACCAGATTTTGAGCCTTTGACCATTATTTTTAGCTAGATTTCTTGCCCTTAGAGGTTGATAAGTGTGTACCTCAGTAATCTTTATATGTTATCCTATGCTCTTATGATTTGATGCCTTTTCTATATAAAAATCTTGACAAATACATTTATCCTGTGTAAACAGTACTTCAGCCCATCTTATAAAATGTATATTTATGCAATTACTACTTGATGCACTTTTACTTTATTTGTGTATTTCATGTATTTTTTTGTAAAGCATGCATTTATGCAATTTTGATTTTCACATTAACGTATAATTCTTTAAATTTATTTCAAGTTGTTTTTAATTTATCAACTGTCCAAGTCATCTATAAAATTGGGTTTGGCCCAGCAGAGTTAACCTGCAAATAAATTAAGTATGCTTATCAATGGAGTGGTAATGGCATGCCAGAAACACAACTCAAATGCACAGTTCTTTGTTCTCTCTCTCTCTCTGTCTCTATCTCTCACTAAAGTCCTGTCACAATAGATTGAATATTCCCCTTGTAAAATAGTAAGACAGTCATATATCTTGTCATCTAACTCACCAGCATGTTCACACTCTGAACACCTTAACTGGCTAAGAATTCAATAAACATCTATAGTAAAACATTAAGCGATCACTTTGTATGAGTGTGAAAAGCAAAGTCATTTGCATGAAGATGTTTGTCTCTGTTAGTGGTACACTGTGGAGGTATATGGAAGTGGAATTCTGTGACTACTTCCATTTCTCACCTTTCTGAATGTAATGGTATTTCAAGCAAATGCTACTGAAAGTGGGAGCTGGTGCATCTATGTTTGATATTGACATGTATCCATTTAGATAATATGCAGTATTATAGGGTTCAATAATACCTCTCAAACTCTCAATGCAAGAAATCTGGACAAAGTTAGAAATAATGGGTGGACAAATGCCCAGAGATAAGCACAGATTTTAAATATTGCTCCTATAAAATTAGAAAGTTGCTAGAATGACAAATTTTATGTTATATATTTTTTTGAATTATATGGAGTCTGAAACTCAGAGGAATGGCATTATTTAATATTATTTAGTGACTTCAGTTGCCAGTGATTTGCCAGAAAAGAACAAATTTTATAAGGAACAGACCAAAAAATAAATAAATAAATAAAATAAGAGGCAAAAATCTGGATATTCTGTGGAAATCTGGACAGCTGAAAAGTATGGGTTCAATTGAGTCAATACTATATTTTATACTGCTATTTATGTAAACATGCAGTGATAACATAAGAGCTATTGCAGGCACATGCTGTGCTGGTGTCTTAAATGTAATCTTAGTTTGTATTTTTTGTGACCTCCATGTATCATTTTTAGGATACCTGACATTGGCTTATGATATCCATATAAAATGCATTACAGGTGACTCTGTCACTATCTTTTTCACAGGACAGAGACCATGGACATCAGAGTTTGTCTATTGTTCCTTAAATATCAGGAACTCTGCCACAAGCCACATCATTTCAAACTGTCACTATGCAAAAGCCATACCTGAGAACCCCAACTAAATGAGGCTATTCTCATTGTGGCTGGTGGACATCATATTGTTTCCCCCGTAGCTTAAATAGCAAGAATGTTGATACAAGCACCATCACTGTAAAGTGGCCCTCTGCAAAAGTTGTACCTGTGAACAGCAATCACCTAATATTATTGCCATTGGACAATAGCCCATGGACATCATATTGTGGTCTCTGTTCTTTAAATAGTAAGAATTCTGAAACAAGCCACTGCTTTGTAATCTGTCCCTCTGCAAAAGTTGTACCTATGAACAGCAATCACCTAAGATTCTTGCCATTGGACAATAGCCCATGGACGTCATATTGTGGTCTCTGTTCTTTAAATAGTAAAAATTCTGAAACAAGCCACTGATTTGTAATCTGTCCCTTTACAAAAGTTGTACCTATGAACAGCAATCACCTAAGATTCTTGCCATTAGACAATAGCCCATGGACGTCATATTGTGGTCTCTGTTCTTTAAATAGTAAGAATTCTGAAACAAGCCACACCATTGTGAACTGGCTCTGTGCAAAATTGTACCTGTGAGTAGCAGCTGACTGAGATTATTGTCATTATGCAATTCTGTGGACATCAAATTGTGTCCTCTGGCCCATCAATATTAATAATAATAATTAAAAAGCCTTGACCAAGTCAGGTTAAGCAGTGGACACACAGTTTTGTTATGATATGCTCCATGGCTTTGCATATAAGGATGGTGATGCTGATTTGTATATAATTACCTTAGTTTTTAGATGGGTCACCCTTGTGTAGGAAAGTTACTGTGACCATTCTCTAGGCATCGGGAGCAAACCATCTAGACAGACTGAGGCTGAACAATTTACACAAAGGCTTAGATTGTGCACACTTTTTACTGATGAAAATGCAACTTTTGGTTTTAACAAAACTCCTTTTTGTACTCATTCTCATATGGCAACCTTCAAACATTGGACCCCACCCAGTTTGGGTTTGTGAAGGGCTGATATTATCTCCTGAACATTATTGATTTCTTCGAATCAGTCTCCAGAGCCGTGGACAAGGGTAAGGCAATCCACACAGCCTATCTGGACCTCGCCAAGGCCTTTGACACCATCCCACACTCTGGAATCATAGATAAACTTACTAATCTGGGTATTAATCCCTACGTCACTCGATGGGTTGTCAACTGGCTTACTGACAGAACCCAGACTGTAAAAGTAGCTGACTCCAAGTCCAGCTCCAGACAAGTGACAAGTAGAGTACCTCTGGATTCAGTCCTGGGACTGCTCTTGTTTGGCATCTATTTCTCTGAAGTACATGCCAACACTAAGGGACTCTGGCTAACAAAGTTTGCAGATGACTGCAAACTGGGAGCCATTACTGAATCCCCAAATGATGTGTATACTCTACAAAAGGGCCTTACAGAAACAGATGCTTGGTGCCAGAGCCATGGGCTCAAGCTCAATGCCAAGAAATGTATAGTTATCCACTTTGGGAAAAAAAAACTGTACCCATGAATTACCACATAGGTGGTAGTACACTAAACACTGAAAGTGTGGTAAGAGACTTAGGGACACAGGTGGGCAGTGGTCTCACCTTCAATAGCCACATCGCCACAACAGTTAGGAAATCCTTCTATGTGGCACACCTCATCACTAAGGGCTTTTCATCCAGAAAAAAGGAGGTCATGGCCCCACTGTACTCATCCCTCATTAGACCTATTATAGAATACAATGCCCCATTTGGCGGTACCTCTCAAGACATCTGCAACAACTGGAAAGGCCGCAGAAATACCTCACTAAATGAATCACAGACCTAAAGGAGATGCCCTACGCTGACCGCCTTAAAAAACTCCAGCTATACTCTGTCGCATATCATCTACTCAGAGGCGATCTCTGCTTAACATACAAGGCCATGTCAAACCCAGAGCTGTTGGACATGCTACACTTAAAGAAATCCAAATCCTTCAGAGCCACATGCTCCATGGATCTAAACCTTGTCATCACAATAAACAAAACATGCTGGATGGATAGGTTCCTGACCCAGAGACTCCCCAGACTCTGGAATAGACTGCCCATATGTGTCAAGCAGAGCGCCTCTTTGGCCCTCTTCAAAAGGACCTTGATGACTAGATGGGAGAAAGGAAATTCACCCCGGGGATCATGTCAGTCACCCTGCTAGACAGGGGTCCAGGGAAGTAAATAGTGTGGGATGAAATAGCCAGGGAATTGTTATGGCTAGGCTTGCATATGCCCTAAGGCCGATAGCCTAGTACCAACCTATGAACCTATGAACCTATTCTATCAACCTCCTCTCATATAATAGAAACAGATTAATATTTATCCCTCCTCTCTTCCTGTATATCTCACAGCTTTGTCTTCATCTCGCTATACTGATTAACCCTCTCAATTCAATCTCTCTACATCCATACACAATAAATTACTACACTTCTTCAGTCTCACACACACACACACACACACACACACACACACACACACACACACACACACACACACACACACACACATTAATCTTTTCTATACTACCCTTCCTTTATTTAATCTCTCACTCTCATAATAATTTCACCACTATATATAGCTAAACGTCCCCCTATACCTTCACACCCACACTGCTTTCCTCCTCATCTCTATCACTCCACTCACAACCACATTTTTCTAAGCAATGCTTCCTCCATTTCTTCACGCTACTGCACTAATCCTGCTCTTTTCCCACTTAATCACAACTGGTGCTCTAGTACTACTAACACAGCTAACCTCCTGATTGCTGCTCTAATACTATTAACATACCTAACCTAGTGATTGTTGCTCTAGTACTACTAACACAGTTAACCTGCTAATTGCTGGTCTACTACTACTAACACAGCTAACTTACTGATTGCTGTTCTAGTACTACTTACACAGCTAACATACTGATTCATAGGTTCATAGGTGTTTACTAGGCTGACGACCACAAGGGCCTTTTTAAGCCTAGCCATGCATCCCACATCTATGACAAGTTCTGATACCCTTGATAAGTGTAAGCATAGTCCTTGAAGATGGAACCATTTACAGGTTACCTGTTTGCATCAGAGATATAGGTGCCAAACCAGGGATAAATTTCTGGATTCCCATCCAATTGTCTAAGTTTAACTTGAATTGGGTTAGGGAGGAACTCTGCTTCACATGGATGGGGAGCCCGTTCCATAGACAGGGCAGTCTCTGAGATACATACCTATCTCTCTAACAGGACTATTTATATCACAGGCAAGACTTAAGTCTTTAGAATGGGTAATTCTGGTACTGTTTGTTTTGTGGATATGCAGGAGGTCCATCAGAGTGGGCTTTGACAATGCCCTATATGCCAGGCATATATCTCCCCTCAAAATCCTGTAGGAGTCAGAATACAGGGATAGGGCCATGAGGCAGTCTTCATGGGATATATTACTTACGCCCTGTTTTCATATAGTGAGGAACCTCTATGGACATTCCAATTGTTCGATATGCTTGGTTAGGTACATACCAAAGGGTGCATTGTACTCAATGACAGGTCTGATGAATGCCGAATAGAGTGGAACAATGACTTCCTTGGAAGTAGATGCCATACCTTTGCTTATAAGTTGTGCAACATAGAATGATTTCCTCACCACTGTAGACAAGTGATGATCAAAGGCTAGATTACTGTCTATGTGTGTCCGTAAGTCCCTGACAGCTGGGTCAACTCTAAGGGATATGTTGTCAATATGATAGTTACCAGGTATGGATGACTTCTGAAAGGATACTATTATGCATTTCTTGGCATTTAGTTTTAGTCCATGGCTCTGACACCAGTTGTTCGTCTGTTTCAGCCCCTCCTGGAGAACATTTGTGTCAGTGTGAGATTGATTCAATGACAGCTCCTAATTTGCAATCATCTGCAAATTTAGTAAGCCAGAGACCATGGAAATTGGCCTTGACTTCTGAGAAGGAAATGCCTAAAAGGAGCGGTCCAAGGACTGATCCCTGAGAGACTCCACTTGTGACTGGCCTCTTTGTAGAGGTGGACTCCCCAATTCTAACTTCCTGGGTCCTGTCTATGAGCCAGTTGGCTATCCACCAGGTGACATACGGGTTTGTACCTAACCTCTTGAGTTTGTCAACAATGCCCGAGTGGGGTATTGTGTCAAATGCCTTGGCCAGGTCAAGGTAGGCAGTGTGAACAATTTTGCCCTCATCCATTGCTTTGATGACCTTCTCAAAGAAGTCCACCAGGTTGAGTAGGCATGCTCTCTCCTTGACGAAACCAAACTGGGTTGGGTTCAGTGTTTGGAGTTTATTATATCTCTGTTGGTCATCTCCATGATAATTCTTTCTATGGCTTTACATATAAGACTAGTGAGACTTATGGGTTTGCAGTTGGCCCACATTTGTGCAGAGGGATGATTGTTGCCTTTCTCCATTCATGAGGCATGAAGCCTGTTTGGAGGCTACAGTTAAATAGTAATTCCAGAGGCCCTGATTGCTGGTCTAGTACTACTAACACAGCTAACCTACTGATTGCTGCTCTAGTACTACTAACACAGCTAGCCTACTGTTATCAACAACTCCAGAAGGACCTACTGCAACCTCCAAGCACCTTATCAGAGGCTGAAAATATCACCCACACTAACGTCACTATATCTCCAGGCCTATTGCCACCAACTTTAACTTACCTATTCAAACTCAGCCATTCAGCACCAAATTCCATACTCTTAAAACTATGACTTAAGATCAAATTCAAATTTAAACAGTCCCTTTCCATCCTACACTCTGTACTGACTATCCAGCTTTGCAGGGATCCCTACCCAAACCATTGTCTTCCACAGAAGACACCTACCTCCATGCTTTCTAGATCACAGTCTACTATCATCCCACTAAATCATCCAGCCTACAGCTTTTTAATTTAAATTTAAAAACCATTAGCAAAGAACTAGCAGACTTATAGGTTCATAGGTGTTTACTTGGCTGACTACCACAAGGGCCTATTTAAGACTAGCCATACATCCCAAATCTCTGACAAGTTCTGATATTTCCATGTCTGAATAGCCAGCCACTTAACAGATGTCACTGTAACTACTGAAACTTGGCTAAAGCAAGATTTATTTATTTATCCTTTGCTGATCTGATCTGTCCCACTTAGTTTGTGGTGTCTTTTTAGGGGTGATCACAGGTTGTATTTATACTATTAGGGGGAATTCTGCCCAGAAATCAGGGAACTATCCTGTAGACATTAGTGCAAATACAGGAGATTAATTCTTATCCTGGGCTTCTTTAAATATTCCACTAAAAAAACTATCACAATGGGTGATTCACATATTGACCGACAGACCTTATGCAATGACACCTATAATAATGAAATAAACTTATATGGGCTAACCCAGCTTAATACATCCTCATCTCGGTACAATCAACGGTGTGACAGGAAATCTCCATTAAATTGAATCCTCCCTAATTTTCTCAAACAAAAATATTTCCGCTGGTGCTCTCCCTGATATCCTTGGTGACCACCTCTTAACATTCACTCTAAGGGACCAACACAATATTCATAAAGTCCAGAGCTACAACATTCAGAAAAGATGCCTTCATCTCAAACTTAAAATGAATAAACTTGAACTAACTACTACTCCTTCAGCTACATTACTCTGTCTCCAGTTCAACACCCCTTTCCTCAATATTCTAAATGTAGATGCCCCTATAAGAACACAAAGAGTCACAGTAAATCCAACACCCAGTCTCTCCAGATAAACCAAACAACTAATGAACCAGGCAGAGAAAGAGACAAAGCATGGGAAATATAGATAAAAAAATAAGCCACTGTCTAACCTACAACCATATAAAACCTAAAGAATAGCACCAAGCCAAGGATTACATTTAATAATAAATCATATTACACCAGTCTTCAAACTTCAAAAGAATCTAAAACTCTTCTGGCCTTCAGTAAACTGACTACAAATCATGGCCAGGTCACCCAACCTTGCCCCCCTGCTGTTATTCAACCAACTCAGACAAAATGGCTTGGACTCTGTTGCTCATCTTGGTTTACTGTTGAAGATGAACAGGTGGCGTAGTTCATTTATATGTTTTATTACATAGAAAAACATCAGGATGGATAACAGCTTTACAAAATATAAATGAACTGATTAACTGAAAGACAACACAGACATACATGCTTACATCTCAACAGCTTACTACAAAATGGCAGTCAGGCTTGCACGTGCTCAGTATTTATACATATTTGCAAGCCCCTTGTAAAGCTTCATAAAAGTATACATGAATACTGATCTACAGACTCCCAGTTTAAAACTGTTCTTCTCACCTATGTCTCTCAACTTCGTCTACCTCACAACCTTCATCTAAACCAACACTTCACCATAAAACATTTTCCCTGGAACTCATCTCCACCTCTACCACAAACTATAATTATATAACTGAAGCCAATGACTGCAGTCCCAGATACCTTCTAGGAGAATACATTAAAATGGCAGCACATGTAATGGACTACTCATGTTTTGTATTCATTAATTTATCCATTAAAGAAAGCTACATTCCAACCTGCGGGGAAAAAAAATCTTACATCTTGCCCTTACACAATGGCATCACTTCCACACATCTTACCAATTAAAGACCAATAGCCAATCTATCTCCACTCTCAATAGCGCTTATGCAAAGTAAACATACACAATTACTGTCCTTCATTTTAGATAATCTGTTATTTCCAGCACAGCCTGGATTATAGATTAACTATAGCACTGCTACAGTCCTTGTTAACTGCATATTCAGTATAAATCAAAACAAAAATATGGGAAACTAGTCTCTGCAGTCTCCCTTGACATATTGAAGGCTTCTGACACCATTTCAAACCCAAAACGGTCACAACAATTGTCTCCAGGTCTAAATGCAGCCATACTCACTCATTTGACAGCCATCTGTCCTACAGACAACAGGTTGTTAAAAAAGAACACTTCTCCTTTCCTTGTTCTAGGCCCTCTCTTTTTCAACATATTTATAAGTGACTTCCATTCAGCAAGCAAACATGCAAAAATCATCCATTATGCAGATGACTCTGATCTGTTCTGCTAAAAAAACGGATGCCCTTCAACAGCTAACACAGGATTCTATTCTCTCTACTGAAACGTGGATACCTGATTCTTAATTTCCTCTGAACTCTCCCAAAATCCAAGCTCATCCTTTTTGCCCTAAAACAACTCCCTAACCAGAAATCCGTCTTCACTCTAATCTCTACAAGCAACATAAACGTTCAATCAGCAACCCATACCTAGCTATTAGACAAAGTGATTGATGACTACTTGAAATATGATTACATTAGATAATGTGAGTGAAAGTACAGCTGTCAAAACACAGTGAATTTTAAACTATGCTATCCCTCATGATGCCTCATTCAGGTATACAGTATCTTAGTCCAACCTTCTTTGATTTGTCTTTAAACACCTTGACTGACATTCTTTCTGCATTACAAGGGAAGTATGCTAATCTCGATGGACAGGGCCGGGATCAGCTAGCAGATCACCATAGATAAAGAAGCCTAATTCAGGTATCCAACAGTCCTAGTCAATTATTTAATGCTTATATGCATTCCTTTCAAAATTATGCTATCTTTAACATTAAAATTAACTCATTTAACTAAGTGCAGCCACTGACCACTAGTAGAGAATGCCCACATGGGAAGGTAAAAAACACACAATCCCTCTAAAGGGGAATTGCCTTTATTTGCTTAATCCATTCTACTGCAGTCTGTGCTCAAACACCTTCATTGACAATCCATGTTAACATGTGTAACATTTTTTGAACATTGCAAGGATAGTATGTCAATTGTTGCAGAACTGCCTTTGTCTCTGTCTACTGAGATGAGACTAGAGTATATGGTCTGTTAAGTGAAATGGAATTGTGTGAAGAAAATGATTGCTTTGTTGGTACCCCTGTATCTCAATACCTCATATGTTTCAGCATTACCCTGTGTACCAAGATCTCTGTCTCTGAATCTGTCACATATAAACATGCTTCCATAGTAAAGGACCCTTACACAAAGAATACCATCAGCCTTACTCAGAAAGTATCATCTTCTGAATCCCACCTGCTATCAGTTTTGCATGCTAATAAATTATATCACATTTGTTTGCATTACATTTGAAGATGTTATTCAATCAGAATCTGTTTAATAGCACTAGTTATTCTTAAAGAAAAGTATTCATTATACATTGTGTGAACTCTGACTGCAGATTATGTTTTTTAGTTTTTCAGATTTCTCCTTATGGATATATGATTCCCAGGCTTTTAGCCAGCAATAAAAATACTGTATGTTGAGACAAGTTGTCAGTATTGTAACATGCTGATTGTAAGGTCATAGAATCTTGATGCTTTTGCACAGGTACCTTTCAAGTGTACTTCATAATGTTTAAACGGTCATTTTCCTCACTGCTGCACATTGGAAGGGTCTGTCACACATTCATTGTAAAGAATCCGTTGACTAACACATAGTAAATAATATTTCATCACATTAACTCTTTAAAAGAACCTTGAGTATAAAATACAGATATGTTAACTATGCTGTGAACATCCTAATAGAAGGTGATAGTAAGTTCTCCACATTTTGCATATTTGTTCCATATTATGAGAGGTGGTATCCTACATTTAGGTAATGGGAGGCTGACAGGTATAAATATGGTCTACTCATTCCTTTTAGTTAACGCAGTCAGTTATACACCCAGCAAACACATGCATACACATACACAGACACACACACAGACACACACACACAGACACACAGACACACACAGACACACACACACACACACACACACACACACACACACACACACACACACACACATACACACACACACGCATGCACACAGGTACACACACACACACACACACACACACACACACACACACACACACAATGCTCTGCTATTATTTTCTCAAATTATTTGTTTGTTTATTTATTTATTTACATTTGTTGACCGGGAGAGTCCGACTGGACACAGGTCCGTTTTCAGCGGAGGCCTGGGGAGAAAAGCTCCACATTAAGTATTATTTGCATTATACAGTTAAAAAACATAGCATTTAAATATAGACATTAGTCCAGTTAAGGACGCAAGACAAGAAGAAAACAGATGTAAAACAGCTGTAGAACATAGTACAATTTTAAAATATGGTGACATATACTAAACATGGTTACAAATGTAGTTGAGATTCATCAGTGAACAATTGATACAATCTGTTTTTGAGGTACATAACAGCCATTAGCAGTTGTTGCAAGAAGTTAGTATTATGTGGTAGGTAGCCTCGGAAAATTAGTAGCCAAGCTTGCTAAGAGTAGGTTGTTGATAGGGGGCTGAGAAAGGTAGTGGGTGGGGGGAGTAGATGGTATTAGAGTGGGGGATGCAAGGGCATATCTGGCAAGTTTTGAAATGTGATTTTAGTAAGGATTTAAAGTGGGTGCAAGAAGTTACAGAGGTAATTGAGGATGGGAGGGAGTTCCAAAGTTTGGCTATAGTGCAGGAGAATAATGCTTCTGCAGCAGATTTAATGGCTCTTGTGACCTGTAGGAGGATTTTGGGGCTATTATTATAGTACTATTGCTTGGGATCCTGTTGAATGCTTTTGATAGGTCTATACAGTAAATTTAAGTACGATACTTTCTATCTTCCCCCGAATAAGTCATTAAACCAGTTGATATATTTAGCTAGAAAACAAAGTAAAGTAATACATAAGCCTATACAATTTAATTCTAATGTCAAGAACTCCAAGAAAGAGGTATAGCTCTTTTATAGAAGTATAAAGTTATTGATGAAATGAGCTGTCAAATGTATAAATCAGAGAATGACACACATATACACAACAAAATAGGTTCGGGCGCATAGCCAGTGAGACATTTCCCTGTGGTACATTTGGTTGAGGGCGCATGGCTGACGTGACATTCAGCTGCAGAGAAATGTAGTTGCTGTGAATTCCCTGTGGGCAAACAGAAGCACACAGTGCCGTACTGCAGCTTTAATAACCGATTGCTTGGGGACATAAGAAGTAATGCATGTTTGCTCAGTGCGCAGTACATGCTTATGTAACTACTTGTAGAATTGTGCCACAGCATGGAGGAAATCCTCCATGCTACTGTAGTCACATTTATGCTCCAGTATATATGTTAGATAATGTTACCAAACATTGTGAAAGGGGTAGATGTCCACACACACCAATGATAAAGGCACTGCCCATTGCACACTGCATTTTTACTGCCACTGACATGTCCACTGGCCAGCCTGCTGCTGATGCCTGCCATACTGACGGCTGTCTCATGTTGCTATGGGGACCATGGACATTATTTTCCCCCTGTGTAATTGGTTATTGAAGTTGTGGACATGGCACATATTCTTCTCTTTACCCAAAGGAAATTTGCTACAGCCATATTTCTCTGCAGCTTAAAGTCACTTCAACCATGTGTCTCCACCAAAATATATCACAGGGAAAAGTCTCATTAGATAGGTGTCTGAACTCCAGCAAAATATGTTTGCTGGTAAAATTACAAAGCCTTTTTAGATTTGTGTACTAAATTGTGTTTACTCATCAGAATTTGGACTACTTCAAATATTTTTAAAAAGATAGTGGGATAGAGAATGAATCATTTCAATTCATTCTTGATCTGACACATATTTAAGGGAATTAACTTTTATTTTTATTCTAAATAGTTTAATTAACAAATAATGGTAGCATGCAATATTCATCATTACCTTTGCCCAGTTTTGATAAATGATAACACTTGAATTTACTTAAGTAAATCTCTGTAGGCATGCAGGCATTACTCGCTAATTACATTTGGAAGCATATTATCTGACAATGAAAAAATGAGGCCTAGCGGCTTTTAATTCTGAAGTACAGACAGACTATGTAGTTCATAATCCATTTCTAAAGCATCAGTGTTTCATATTTTTAGGTATAATTGATTTCATATGAATTTGAAGTAATATATTCAAAATAGACATCTACAATTCTGATATCAGGCCAAAATGTATATAAACTAGTGTTTGGAAAGAGTGTACCATCAAAATGTTGCGGTTGAAGTGTGCAACAACGGATATCCAAAAGTAAGTTTGTACAAGTTTGTATGTGTGAAAAAAAAAATGCTGAATGCTCAACAGTGAATGGTATTGTGCATCCGCTGTTTTGAATTTGGCATATTGAGTGGAGATCGCACTATAGTGAGGATCAGGAAATGTGCCCTTTTCCTCACTGTAGTGCGATCTTGTATATATAAGTAGCAGGGGGTACAGGGGTACTTGCCCCCCTGCAAAATGTGTGTTGTATGACACCGGATGTGGTTGTATGTTCAAAAAATAATCGAATTGTCAACATTTATTTTGATAAGTTAATTTTCTCGGTCGCTATCGTAAATTTCAGCAATGTTTTTCAAGAACGTGAGTACTCGCAACAAACATGTTCAAAATTATGATAGTAAACCTTTGGAAAGTACACAGTTCCATCCCTGCATTACTGTGTATATGTGCATGCATATGTCTGTCTGTGTGTGTGTGTGTGTGTGTGTGTGTGTGTGTGTGTGTGTGTGTGTGTGTGTGTGTGTGTGTGTGTGTGTGTGGGTCTGTGTCAATTTGTTTTTGTTAGTGTTTGCATGGTTATTATTTTTAAAATAGTTGTTAGGAATTAAAATGTTGATAGTATTAATCAAACTGAGTGTTATTTTTTCCTTTTGTTATTATACATTTGTATGTTGGACTGGCTGATTGTTGTACAAGCTGGGTTCCTTCAGTAGTGTCGAAGCTGGTGGAGTCAGCATGCAGGGGTGGGAGTTATTAGTTGATACCAGCTCATTTTGGGAATAGGGAGACTGCACAGTCTTCTGTTCTACCTATCTCAGACAGTGGCTGGATAAAGTGCATCAGCATGAATGAAGACCTGTGCTTGCACTGTAGTTGGATTTAGAAATCTGTATAGGAACATGCAGATATCACCAGATGAGCACTGTCACACTTTTTTGGTGGTAAGAATGTCATGGTTGTAGTCTTGGTTTTGAGGGGTGGTGAATTAGGCCATAGTTAGTTATTAGTTATGCATCCAAGAAACCCTTAAGCAGCCTACCCCAAATGTCCAAATGCCCCAAATCACTGCCTGGTTAAGTGATTTGCTCAAGGCCACACAGTAATTAAATAAAGGTGCAAAATTTCAAACCATACACCCTTGGCACAGTCAGTACCTCATTAACAAGTCTGGGCTTTAGTCCTCTGCACTAACTGCCAGACATAGCTTTTTAGTTACACAGAGTCAGTTGTCATTCACGGTGAACAAATAGACATGACTATAAAACGTTAGGCTGATGGCAAACAACAGCAAGGGATAAAGTGGTAAAAAATATTCATTTGTATGTGCAGTCACTGTTCCTGATCTTTAGGGCAAATGTGTATTTGCCTGTCAATCAGGCTTACCTATAATGCATTGCAAATTTGGAATCGATACTAAAAAAGGTATAATCATTGACTTGCTAATTTGCAAATACTTTGACAAATACTGAAGTTTTATACTTACATAATAATTGTTCACTAAAACTGGCTTACAGCTTGTCCAAATATTATGAAGAGCTGATATCATTTTCATTAATGTAGTGCCTTTTGGACTTTATCTGTGGTATTTGACACCTGTTGTATTCATATTATTATATTATCTGTTTAAACTTATGATTTAATAATGTCTTAAATTTCCTTCTGGTAGCATTGAGATATGTGATAACATTGTCTTTCTCTAACCGATGTCACAAATGATACTGCGTATTTTAAGAAGTGTTCTTAAATCATGAGAGGTCATCAAATAATTTCTCATTTTTTTCATGAGAAAATCCAGAAAAGCATTTTACGATAATTTCACTACTAGTTTCTTTCACTACTGAGTGCTGCCCCACAGGGCAATATTCATAGGTAGATATTAGGCTATTGGCCCTAGGGCCTATATAAGCCTAGCCAAAAAGGTACCCTGGCTTTCGCCACCCAAGGAAATTATTTTCCTGTGCCCCTGTCAAGCAGAGCCACAGAATTGATCCCCAGGATGAATTTCCTATCTCCCATCCAATCATCAAGATTTTTCTTGAAGAGTGCTAATGAGGAGCTTTGTTTGATATAGATAGGTAGTTTGTTCCAGAGTATGGGAAGTCTGTGGGACAGGAATCTATCCCTCCAGCATGTTCTGTTTATTGTGGAGACATGGTTTAGGTACCTAGAGTGTGTAGCTCGGAGGGATTGGGACTTCTTTAAGTGGAGCATGTCCAACAGCTCTGGGTTTGACATAGCTTTGTATGTTAGGCAGAGATCGCCTCTGAGTAGGCGATATGCGACAGAGTAAAGCTGGAGTTTTTTGAGATGGTCTGGGTAGGGCATCTGTTTGAGGTCAGTAATCCTCTTTGCGAGGTATTTATGTGGCCTTTCCAGTTGTTATAGATTTCTTATGAGGTAAAGACCAAAAAGGGCATTGTACTCTATAATGGGTCTAATGAGTGACGAGTAGAGGGGAACAATGACCTCTTTTTTCCTGGATGAGAAACCTTTTGTGATGAGGTGTGCCACGTAGAAGGATTTTCTGACTACTGTGGCAATGTGATTATCAAAGGCGAGACTACTGTCCACCTGTGCCCCAAGGTCTCTTATCACACTTTTGGTGTTAAGAAGACTACCAGCTATGTGATAGCTGATGGGTACAGAGTTTTTACCAAACGGGATGACAATGCACTTTTTGGTATTGAGCTTGAGGCCATGGCTTTGACACCAGGCATCTGTCTCCGTGCGGCCCTTTTGTAGGATGTCCACATCATTAGGAGCTTCGATTATGGCTCCTAGTTTGTAGTCATCTGCAAACTTTGTTAGTCAAAGACTTTCTGTGTTAGCCTACACTTCAGAAAAGTAGATACCAAACAGGAGAGGACTCAGGACTGAACCCTGTGGTACTCCACTTGTCACTGGTCTGAAGTCGGATTTGCAGTCTACTACTTTCACAGTGTGGGTTCTGTCAGTGAGCCATTTGGCAACCCATCTTGTGACAATGGGATTTATACCTAGTTTAGTGAGTTTATCTATAATTCCAGAGTGAGGGATGATGTCAAAAGCCTTGGCGAGATCCAGATAGGCTGTGTGAACCACCTTACCCTCGTCTACGGCTTTAGTGACTGCTTCAAAGAAGTCTATCAGGTTTAGAAGACATGACCTGCCTTTTATAAACCCGAACTGGGTGGGGTCCAGGGTTTGGAAATGACCAATGTCTTTGTTTGTAAGTTCCATGATGATACTTTCCATGGCCTTGCAGAGCAGGCTCATTTGGGTAATGGGGTGGTAGTTCCCGGGGTCCAAGGTGGCTCCCCCTTTGTGGAGTTGGATAACCATCACTGTGCGCCATTCAGTGGGCACAAAGCCTGAGATAAGGCTATGATTAAATATGGTGCTTAGGTAGGGTGTCAGTTCATTCTGCAGTTCATGTAAAACGCAGCCTGGGATGTTGTCAGGTCCCATGGATGCTGTGTTCTTGGCTTTGGAAAGTGTGTTTTTAACTGTGCAGCCATGATTACAGGAACTTTGCATTCTTCCTGTATAGAGATGGGCCCTTTAGGGGGTGAGAGGGGGGTAAAGTTAGCACTGAGCCTATCTGCCAGGATATTAGATTATCGCAATGCACATCATACCAATATACTGCTGCTAGAAGAGATAATGCAATACTACAAACTAAATGTTCACATCCCTGCATGTGACATTCAGGTATAACTGCTTCATTGTCAAATACCTATTGTTCAGACAGCTATATAAGGATGAATTAAAGGAAGATTACAGTGAATCGGAGAATGCTGAAGGCTGTGATTTTTGTTACAGATAGTACATGATCTGATGGCTCTTTATTCATAGAACAGCTTCTGAATACTGATAAACATGTGTTTTAAAATCTTCACAATATTCACAAAAGTTTTGTATACCCAGAGATTCCTAGACTTAATAAATGCTAACTCCATTGTACAAACTGTTAACTAGCCTAGCCCATTAGGGGTTGAAACCTTCCTGACTGTGTCCTCAAACACATGACATCTACTTGCACTATTCTCTGGTATCCTCATCTCAGGGCAAAAAGCACAATTTGATCAACTAGTGCTCTGTGCCGATACCATAAACCAGCACCCCACCCCAACAGTTCTTGAAGTGAAGAGACAAAAAAAACCAATAATTGTATTAATTTGATCTCTACATTGTAGTGTTTGTTTTTTTGCAGATCTGTGTTCCTTCTACTGACACACCAACCAAGTGGCCAGATGAACAAGTCCCCCATCCCTCCTGCCCAGCCATTGAGGTCCTGTTTCTGACCCCTGTCCCTGACCCTCCTCCATTTTATTAAATAAATAAATAAATGCATACATACATACATACATACATACATACATACATACATACACAAATAAATAATTTATTCTTTTTATAAACTGTAGCAAATTGCTGGCTACAAATATAACAAAGAGTTGTACACTGTATACTCTGCCTGCATGGAGCACTACAGCTCTCAGGTTTTAGTTAAAAAAGTGATTTTTTTATTTTTTGTCTTACTTTTTAAAATGTAGCAAACTGCTTGCTGCAATGTAGCAAGCAACTGCAACAATTTAGACCACTCATGGAGAGCTACATTGCTCAGGTTTGACTGCAGATACAAAACTGGCTTTTAAAAGCCGGTATTGCATTAGAGATCAGGATCAGATGATCATATCTCCAACACTTTGTGCCCAGGTCAGTTGCCCTTTTCACCTCATCCTAGATCCACTATTGCTCTATGGCAAATCCAATAACAAGTCAACAATCTTCTTCATTAGGACATCTAAATCCACAGCAAGAAACACCTGCAAATATGCTAAAACTCAACTTCAAGATTTTCATTCCCCCATGTAACACTGGCTGTAATTTATGACAGTGAAATTTTACTCGAATATTAACTAATCTGTGAACTTGCTATCCACATATTCATAGAGAGTACAAGGCAGAGTGAGTCCATGGACCAAAGTCGCCTTGCCGATATCTGCCCTCATAGACTGCCCCTATCTACAGGAAGGCAAAACAAGCCAATCATTAGATAAATTTACAGGTGCATTTCCAGTTATCAAGATTTGCCTTAAATAAAATCAAAGATATATTTTGTTTTATATGTAACACAAGATCATTGCAGAGATGTGAAAGCACTGAGTAGTAAATCTGCACATTTTGTGTATTTTATTTATTTGCTTATGGAAATTCAGGTCCTTAGACTGAATGTTTTGTTCGTTGATCCATTTGATTCCTGAGTAAACATGAGTACAAGGAGCATTAGGTCCTTAACAATATAGAGTTTTATGCCTAAATCACTATATAGCAATCGGTAACAGACAGAGAAGAGGGTCAGAGCTTCAACTTTTTCTTGGTAGGAGATGGTCTTTACTCTAGTGATCTTTTTTAGTTAGAAACCTCTGTGCTATTTCTAGCTGCAGGATGTGTTTGGACAGATACATGTACAGTGGGGAATTATATTCTATAGTCCGATGACTAGGGCAAACAATGGAGAAATGATAACTGCTTTTGGCCAGGAGGAAATATCTTTAGCAACTAAATGTGCTAGAAAGAAGGATTCCCTAATCACTGTTGTTAGGTGGTGGTGAAAGGATAGGCAGTTGTCCTCAAAGGTGACAAGCTCTCTGATGACTGTATTAGTTTGGAGTGGGGTGCTGTCTATCCTGCAAGCTGCTGCTCAGAATTGTTTAGCAAGGATGAAAACTCTGCACTTCTTTACATTTAATTTAAGGTTGTTTCTAATGCACCACAAATATATATGGTTTACTCTTCATACCAAAAGCAATGTCTCATCTGAAACCATCTTTCAACCTCACTTCCCACAATAACACACCCATCACAGTAGAAAGCCACAACAAACTGCTAAGAGTCATTACTGATGACCAGCTAAAATTTGACCTGTATGTTCTAAATATCAGTAAGAAAACCCATCAAAAACTTGGTCTCCTTTATAGAAACAAAAACTTTCTCTCAAGTAAAGCTAAAACAGGTCTGTCACATACCTACCTATTAACAACCCTTTTCTACAGCTCAAATTCTTGTCAATTTACAGATCACACTTATTTCTAAATTAGAGTCCACTTACAACAAGGTAGCTAAATTTGCTGTTGAACTACCATACTCTCATCACTGCTTAGCACTCAGAAAACTGAACTGGTTGGAATTCCCCCATAACCTTCTCCTCTCTCGGCTTCAGGTAATTCATTCTATTCAATACCAGCACACTTTCTGCCCCAGCATCACTTCTATTGTCCCCCCCCCCGTACACCCCAGCTAGAACACTCCGTAATTCTGACCAACATCTCCTGTCCATTCACAAACCTAAGCTCAACATAGGAAAAAATATTTATAGCTGTTACTCTGTTCAGAACTGGAATAAACTACCACTAGACATCCGGCACATCGGACCCAAACCCCAATTCAGAAAAGCAGTAAAAACTCACATAGTAAAAATGAACTATGTCTGTGCCATCTCCTCCCTGACTGACCCATCTCTCTAACCTATCCTATCTCGTACCTTTTTACTACATCAGTGAAACCCTACTTTTCTCCTAATCTCTCTTCATTTCAACATTGCAAGCCACCTTTCCTACCTCTCTGCACTCATAAAAACATTTTTTTGTACATGACCACCTCTTCTCCCATTCACAGCCAGTTTAAACTGTTCTGGTATATAACTTTTCAATAGTTAAATGACTAATCTTAGAAATCCTTACTTGCTTAGTTTTAACTACACGATAACCACTATTCTTTGCCTTGTAAATTTTATCTGTATTATTTCTTGTACTTTGCACTGTACCTACACATGTTGAAATGTAGATTCTAATTGCCATGTATGTTAAACCTGCTATTGTGTATGTCTGCGACAGACTTTTTTAATATTATCTTTGTACTAAGTCAACTTAATAGTATGTATTTATTGTGGAGCCTTTCTCCCCGGGTCTCCACTGAAAAAGGGTTCTGTCCCAATTGGACCAACCCGGTCAACAAATGTCAAATAAATAAATACATAAATAAATAAATAAATAAATAAATAAATAAATAAATAAATAAATAAAATTGGCCCTTGCTGGAGTAACACAATATTAGCTGCTGATGGAATGATAACACTGAGCTTGTAGACATCAACAAATTTAATCAGACATATGAGACTTGAGTTAGTTATTTGGAGATCCAAGAAGCAGATGCAGAAAAAGGGGCTCGGGTACTGAGTCTTCTGAAATGCTACTGAAATGCCAGTGGTGACTTTTTCTGCTTTCTGAGGTGTCACCTTCTACTTCAGCTAGCCAATTTGCTACCTATTCATAGGATCATAGGAGGTTACTAGGATAATGGCCCTTACAAGCCTAGCCAAGAGTTTATCCTCAAAAAGAAACCTCAGTCAGCACCTGTCATCCCTGTCAATGAGGGACACAGGTAGAACCCCTGGGACAAATTTGTGGTTTCCCATCCACTCACCAAGATTGTGCTTGAAGAGGGTCAGCGAGGTGCTCTGTTTGACATGTATTGGAAGTCTATTCCAGAGACGGGGCAGTCTCTGAGAGACAAGCCTGTCTCTCCAGCAGGTTTTGTTGATGTCACATATTAGATTCAGGCCTTTTGAGCAGGTAATGCATGAGGAGTTAGAATTATGGATATGGAGCATCTCTAGTATGACAGGGATAGAGATGGCCTTGTAGGTGATACACAGATCACCCCTGAGCAATCTGTATGATACCGAATAGAGTGATAGTGATTTGAGCCTGTCCGCATAGGACAGGTGTTCGAGGCCATGGATTCTTTTTATGAAGTATTTCAGTGGCCTTTCCAGTTGGGGCAGATGTTTGGAGAGGTACATACCAAATGGGGAGTTATACTTAATTATTGGTCTGATGAAGGAGGAGTATAGTGAGTTAATAACCTCCTTTTTTCTGGATGCAATCCCTTTACTTATGAGATGAACCAAGTAAAAGGCTTTTCTGACCACTGCCGCTACATGATGGTCAAATGTGAGGTCGTTATCAACCTGAATGCCCAGGTTTCTCATCACAGCTTGTGTGCTTAGGCAGTTGCTGTTGATGTGGTAATCAGTAGGGGCCATGTTTTTGCTGAATGGTATGATGATACATTTTTTTACATTTAGCTTGAGGCCATGACTTTGGCACCAGTCAGTTGCTGTGTGACTCTCTTGCAGTATATTAACATCATTTTGGAAATCAATGACAGAACACAACTTACAGTCATCCACAGACATGGTCAGTCACAGGCCTTTTGTTTTTGTCTGGACCTCTGAGAAGTAGATGCCAAACAGTAGGGGTCCCAGGACAGACTTCTGGAGAACTCCACTAGTGACAGGTCTGCTATTGGAGGTGAAGATGCCTATTTTGACTTTGAGGGTCCTGCAGGTGAGCCAGTTGGCCACTCACCTGATAAGATGCATATTTACACCAAGTTGTGTTAGCGTTTTGATGATGCCTGAGTGGGGGATTGTGTCAAATGTTTTGGCCAGGTTAAGGTAAGCTGTATGTACTGACTTTCCCTCATCCAGGGCCTTGCTGACAGTCTCAAAGAAATCAACCAGGTTCAACAGGCAAGATTTGCCCTTGACAAATCCAAACTGGGTGGGGTCAAGTGCTTGAAGATTGCCTATGACCTTATTTATGAGATCCATAATAATATGCTCAATGGCTTTTCAGATCAGACATGTCAAGCTAATGGGGCGAAAGTTTCCAGGGTGAATATTCACACCACCTTTGTGCAAGGGAATGACAGTTGCAGTTCTCCACTCTGCTGGAATGAAGTCTGCTCTTAAGCTGTGGTTGAATAAGGTATTCAATGGCAAAGCCAGTTCTTGCTGGAGATGGTGCAGAATTCAGTTGGGATACTATCCGGTCCCATGCAAGCTGTGTTCTTTGCCTTGGATAGGGCCTTTAGCACTTGATCTATGGAGATGTGAGGTGCAGGACAAGTATCAAGGATATCAAAAGGGCCTTGGGCAGTACGGGGGGAAGTTTGCACTGAACCAATCTCCTAGCATGTTGGCTAAATCAACAGGTCAGTGTGTAAGTGATACTGGTAAGTACTAATTCCGGGCAAACCTGGGCTTTGCCATGGAGGTTCCTGATGTAAATGAAGAAGGCTTTGTGGTTTCCCTTTGTTTTGGAGGCTAGTTTTGATTCATAATTGGCTTTGGACACTTTCACTAGTGATCTAATTAGCTTGTTAAGGCTAAGGAGGGAGTTTTTCCAATTTGGAAT
Organism: Protopterus annectens; assembly: GCF_019279795.1. NCBI lineage: Eukaryota > Metazoa > Chordata > Ceratodontiformes > Protopteridae > Protopterus > Protopterus annectens. The sequence continues at coordinate 1,939,161,882 of NC_056729.1, read as the reverse complement.
ATGTTCCTTTTTACCTTTGGACAACAGTTTCTTCCTTTTGTTGTAAAGCCTTTTGATAGAGAATGTTCACCAGACAGGTTTGTGTTTCCTTGAGGAGCAGGTATTAGTTTTGTTGGGTATGGCTGAGTCCATGCAGTTGTACAGGTGCTTGTATACTGCATTGGCATACTGTTCAGCATAGTTGTCTACATCCTCTGAGAGAGGCGGTGGTGTGACTCTACAGATACCCTCCCTTAGGAGATTATAGTCAGCTTTTGAGAAGTTTTTAGCTTGATTTTAGTTGGGGGGGGGGGGTTAAAAACTTTGAATGAGACAGTCCAATGATCTGATCTCACCAGGGAAGAACATACTATGGGAGTGGTGCAGCAATCACCCATGTTGGTGAGAACCAAGTCCAAAATGTTATCTTCCCTTGTGGGGGGATGAAACACGCTGGTCTAGTGCATTAGAATTGATCAAGTCAAGGAACTGTTGAACAAGTGCATTAGTGCAGGAATAGTTTACCCAGTCTATGGTGGGGTAGTTGAAGTCACCAAGGATCAGGGTGTTAGGGGGTACCTTAATGGAGTCAAGTAGATCTAGGTAAGAGGAATAAGTATCCTGAGTCATGGAGGAGGGTCTATAGCTGGCTATAACTTGGATGGGTGTCTTGCCAACTGTCAGTTGCACCTGGAGTTCCAATGCATTATGGTGGCAAACCAGTCTGGAGGTGTGCCTGTCTTTACTGAACATAGAGACTCCACCACCCTTAGTCTTCCCAAACTCATTTTGGGGTCAGAATGTATGGAATGAGGTATAGCCTGGTAAAGCAGGGGTGCTCTCCGCAGCCCTGAACCAGGTTTCTGTGACTGCACAGACATCGGCATCTTCCACTGCAAGGAGAGCCTCCATTGAGTGCATTTTCAGGCTAAGACTCCTAGCGTTTAGCAGCATGACCTTCAATTTGCTTTTTGACAGATTTTTTTATGTTGGAAGATTTGTGTTTGGGATAATGAGGGAGGCGAGAGCCTTGGCCAGGATCCAGAAACCCAGTGGTGACAGGTGGAGGCCATCTCTGGTAAAGCATCGAAGCCTGTTGACCATGTCATCCTAGGCAGACAGATAATGGATCCCCTTGTAATGACAACAGAAAATAAGCCAATTGTTGAAGTCAATTGCTTTTTGTTGGTATTGTGGTATCATTTTGATGAAGGTAGGATGCTGCTTAGGGCTAAGGTTATATCTGCTTGGGACACATACTCTGAGAGCTCAGTTATGTCTCTCTTCATATAGTTCAGGGAGGTATGGCTCAAGTCATTCACACCAACATGGACAATGAAAGAGTTGTACTTATATTTGTTTTGGAGATACTTAAGTGCATGCATAATGTGGCGGATTCTGGCACCGGACAGACTGCTGATCGTGACCTTCTCTTTGTTGAGCCTGGTGAGGGCGACATTGGTGTGTCTCACAATCAAGTCATACATGACTAGTATGTATTGTTTATTGTTATGTCTTGTGGGCTGTGATGGTTTATTGTTTTGCCTTATGGGCTGTGTTTGTGAGTCACTGGTCTGTTGTCTGCTGTGTTTGGTGTTTATGTAGTGTTTGTTAGTGTGTTTTGGAGGTCTGTGCTGCTTAGCTAAGTTTTTATTGAGGACCTCTACAAAGGAGTGTGTGTGTTGTGCTTGGCTATGTGATGTGCTCGGTGTGGTGTTTGTGCTGACAATCTTCTCTTTGTCAGCAGTACTGGCTGTGTTATGAGAGAGCATGGATTCCAAGTTACTGATGTACATGCATTTCTCGCAAGTAGTAGAATTATGTGATAGGTGAAGAGGGCTATCAGTAAACATGAGGTAGTTGCTACATTGTCTCAATATGCCCATGTCGACCAGGCTGACAGGAGAAATTGATGGGAATTGTCCAGACATAGTGTTCTGAATGCTTGGGCGGACATATGGAGAGAGGGTTTTGATAAGGGTTTGTCCACAAGACTGTAGACCACAGGAACCTTGTTAAATGTAAAGTAATTGGCTTGAAGCACAAGTGCTAAAACCAAAATAAGATGCTAGAATAGCATATAAATTTAATCAGGCTACTAACAAGCAGTAATAAATGTAGCAGAATAAAAGCACTTAAACACTTAAGAGCACACAGCAAAAATAAGGTAATAAAGTAGGAAGAACACAATTATAGTAAAAGCAGCTGAATAAAGTGGAAACTTTTTTGGTTTGTTTTTTAAGTGGAGATGGAGGAAACAGTAGATAGTGCAAGAGTAAGGAACTAAGGGGGTAGTCATACCCAAATGCTCTCACTTCACTCAGATGATTGGTCAAATGAGATGGGACTGGGAGGAGTGTCCAAAATCAAATTAACAGCAGGGACGGGCAATTCCAAACCCACCAAGTTTAAGACTACAACAACACTTGGGTCAGAGGGCAGGAAAAACAAACAGTGCAGACAAAATAGGACAGGAGTGTTGGCTATTAGCTAAACACCTAAGGTGGGCTGGCTGAAATAAAAGCAAAGTCAACCCCCCCACCTGAAAGTAGCTGCAGAACTACCATGAGAAACAGTGCAGACAAAATAGGACACAAACAACAAAGTAAATATATAATTGCTGTACAGTACAAAAGAAGTGCAAAAAAATTATACTTATCAGTTTTTATATCAGATGGTTATAGAATCCAATACAGCCAGGAAATTAACTCTGATGTATCAGCTCTGCACAAATTCCGATAAATATAAGTCTTTGTATGAGTACTACACAGAGAATACACCTCAGGCTATCAGATAAAACAGGAGTGTTAGCTAATAGCTAAAGACTTAAGGTGGGCTGGCTCAAATGAAAGCAAAGTCAGTTAATGTGTAACATAAATGTCTACAGTTAGTTCATTAAGCATAATTGAAATCTTGGCCTGGGGAACAGCTTCAAAAGTCTTCCTCAGAGTTGTGCATGGAGCATGAACTGCATGGTCACTTTCAACAGTTTCAGTGCCTTTTTCAGAAAAAAACTTACTAAATTAAGTAGACGTGATTTCTTTGAAAAGAAAACATAGTGCCACAAGTCTAAGTGAAAAATATTTTTTGTACCGGACTTTATGAAATCAGCGGTAGTACATTCTTGTGAATCCATTAGGCTTCTCTGGCCAATGCGTCTGTAGTTCATAGGATGTCAGTTAGGTCCCCCTTTACAGAGGGACACAAAGGTGGTCATTTTCCTTATCTCCTGATCATGCCTCATGGCTATGATTGACAGGAACATTTCTAGGATGGAGTTCAGAAAAGGTTCAGAAAAGTTAATAATAAATAAATAAATAATTATAATAATTAATAAAGACTCCAAAACTGTACACCTACCCTCTAACCTCTGATTGCTGGCAACTTGAGAACTGGTTAAACCCTCCTCCTGCTGAACCGAGGTTACATATCCCTCCCACACTAACCAACATTTTCAAACCTCCATTGCCCCAGGACCCACCAGTCTATTGTTGTAATGCGTGGCATGTAAAAACTCAATATGTTGTGCATTTTGTCCTCCTGATTTCTACTGATACTTTCTAATGTATTTTATGACTATTTTGGCTATGATATGAATGTTATAGGCTAATGAAACACAGCATTAGTGTATTGGAAAGTGCTCTGCTCTTCTAATTACCTCGCAGTGTGCCTGAATGTTTCATGTGATTATACTTGAAACTATGACTGTTTTGGCTAGAAAATGAGTGTTATAGGCTAATGAAACACAGTGCTAGTGTACTGGATAGTGAGCCTGAATGTTTCATGTGAGTTTACTAAAAACATAGGGTACTCAGGTTGCAGCTAGGTTGTAGACATAGTGTTATGAATGCTTAGGCAGATATATGGACAGAGGGTTTTAATAAGGGTTTGTCCACAAGAGTATAGACCACAGGAACCTTGTTAAATATAAAGTAACTGGCCTGAAGCACAAGTGCTAAAACCAAAATAAGATGCTAGAATAGCAGATAAATTTAATTATGTTACTAACGAGTAATAATAAATGTAGCAGAATAAAAGCACTTAAACACTTAAGAGCACACAGCAAAAATACGGTAATAAAGTAGGAAGAACACAATTACAGTAAAAGCAGCTGAATAAAATGTAAAATGTTTTGGTTTGTTTTTTAAGTGTAGATGGAGGAAACAGTAGATAGTGCAAGATTAATGAACTAAGAGGGTGTTATACCCAAATGCTTTCACTTCACTCAGATGAGTGGTCAAATGAGATGGGACTGGGAGGAGTGCTGTTGTTTGTCTTTCGGCTTTTCCCAGTAAGGGGTAGCCACAGCGGAACTCCGGTCCACTAATGATTGGCCGTAGATTTTAATGAAACGCCGAGGTGCCAGCTCGATGCCCAACCTTCAACGAAGGCATGCACATTTATGCACGCATGTCTTTAGAATGCTACCCAATCGTGGGGAGGACATGCAGACTCCACACAGAAGGCACTCCCAAACCTAGCCGAGAATAGAACAGGAGAACCTCTTGCTGTGACGTAACAACGCTACTGCCATACCACCATGTCCAAAATCAAATTAACAGCAGGGACGGGCAATTCCAAACCCACCAAGTTTAAGATTACAACAACACTTGCATCGGAGGGAAGAAAAACAGTGCAGACAAAATAGGACAGGGGTGTTGGCTAATAGCTAAACACCTAAGGTGGGCTGGCTGAAATAAAAGCAAAGTCAACCCCCCCACCTGAAAGTAGCTGCAGAACTATCATGAGAAACAAACAGTGCAGACAAAATAGAATACAAACAACAAAGCAAATATATAATTGCTGTGCAGTACAAAAGAAGTGCAAAAAAGTATACTTATCAGTTTTTATATCAGATGGTTATAGAATCTAATACAGCCAGGAGATTAACTCTGATGTATCAGCTCTGCACACATTCAGAGAAATATAAGTCTTTATATGAGTACTACACAGAGAATACACCTTAGGCTATCAGATAAAACAGGAGTGTTAGCTAATAGCTAAAGACTTAAGGTGGGCTGGCTCAAAAAAAAGCAAAGTCAGTTATTGTGTAACATAAGTGTCTACAGTTAATTCATTAAGCATATTTGAAATCTTGGCCTGGGGAACAGCTTCAAAAGTCTTCCTCAGAGTCGTGCATGGTGCATGAACTGCATGGTCACTTCCAACAGTTTCAGTGCCTTTTTCAGAAAAAAAACTTACTAAATTAAGTAGACGTGATTTCTTTAAAAAGAAAACATAGTGCCACAAGTCTAAGTGAAAAATATTTTTTGTACCGGACTTTATGAAATCAGCGGTAGTACATTCTTGTGAATCCATTAGGCTTCTCTGGCCAATGCATCTGTAGTTCATAGGATGTCAGTTAGGTCCCCATTTACAGAGGGACACAAAGATGGTCATTTTCCTTATCTCCTGATCATGCCTCATGGCTATGATTGACAGGAACATTTCTAGGATGGAGTTCAGAAAAGGTTCAGAAAAGTTAATAATAAATAAATAAATACATAATAATAATTAATAAAGACTACAAAACTGTACACCTACCCTGTAACCTCTGACTGCTGGCAACTTGAGAACTGGTTAAACCCTCCTTCTGCTGAACCGAGGTTACATATCCCTCCCACACTAATCAACATTTTCAAACCTCCATTGCCCCAGGACCCACCAGTCTACTGTTGTAATGCATGGCATGTAAAAACTCAATATGTTATGCATTTTGTCCTCCTGATTTCTACTGATACTTTCTAATGTATTTTATGACTATTCTGGCTATGATATGAATGTTAAAGGCTAACGAAACACAGCGTTAGTGTATTGGAAAGTGCTCTGCTCTTCTAATTACCTCGCAGTGTGCCTGAATGTTTCATGTGGTTATACTTGAAACTATGACTGTTTTGGCTAGAATATGAGTGTTATAGGCTAATGAAACACAGCGTTATCGTACTGGATAGTGTGCCTGAATGTTTCATGTGATTATACTAAAAACATAGGGTACTCAGGTTGCAGCTATACTACTTGGAAGCCTGGAAAAGCTAAAAAGCTGTATTTATTCTCTGTTAACTGTAATTTGGAACATACTATCTGTAGCAATTTAGGAGTGTATGCTCAGTCACTAATCTAGAAGTCTGTCTGCTCTTATGCCCTGCTTTAGAAGGTGGTGTTGCAATGTTTTTCACAATATGTTTGTTTACTGAAATGTGGTAGTGTGCTTACATGGGGTTGCTAACTGAAAACAAGATCTGGTAACTGTGTACAAAATACACTGGTTGTTGCCTGCTGGTAACTCTACAAATCTATCCCCACAGGTTGTTCTCCTGTCTTCAGCTCCTGAAAAGCTCCCTAAAAAGAAACAGAACTTACTAAAACCCTACAGAGAAGCAAGCAGAATGCTGACCTCCCAGTCCTGTACTGCCAAAATCTAAATTAGACTTTTGCAAGGTTAACTAACCCTAACATTATTTGATTGTATTAAAAAAGTACTGCGACTGGGTCCAGCACTGGAAATAGCCTCTGAAGCTCCCCACAAACTACTATTAATGTAACCAACTTTTAACTCAGGCAAACCCTCAGTTGCTAGTGTTTTTTTTTAACCTAGGGACTAACTCACAGCCCACCCTCCTGTAAAATACGAAATTAAAACATTAAAAAAAAACTTCAGCTTGCCTTATACCAAGAAAAAGGGCTTAAAAGAAAGAACTTTAGGAAGTAAACTGTACACCTACCCTGCAACCTCTGATTGCTGTCAACTTGAGAATTGGTTAAACTCCATTCCACTCCCCCTCGCTTTGCTTGGGCTTGCTTCGCACCCCCACCCTGCCCCCAAATTCCACCCACCCCTAGTACTACTAAATTTAAGTCAACCTAACCACACCCCAGCTCCTATACAAAGCAATCAGCAACAACCACTACTCCAGTCTACTACTTGTCCCCTCCCCCTGCTATTTTACCTTATTCTATTAACAAATCTCGGACAAATAAATATGCCAACCCCCAAAATTTTACTGCTAACCATTCTATCATCCCTGTTGCTCATCCCCTGTCTTTTTTCTGCTTATGAGAACAAGGGCTACCTTGGCTTCCACTACCCTGGATTCCGAACCTCAACTCCATCACTAATACACAAAAATGCTCACCTTCCCCCTTCCCAAATATCCAACTCACCAATCGTAAATAACTATGTCCCTATTAGACCCAGATACATTTGTCCTAAACCCAGGCATTATCACTGTATTTTATTCAGAATCTGGAAACTCATAACCAGGTTAAAAAATAATCTCACTGTGGATGGCAACATCCACCCAAACCTGGGCCCAACCCCTCCTACTGACCCTAATCCCCCCTCTAACACCCCTATCAACATAGACCCATAAAACAGACCCCTAAAATCCTTGCTGGCTTGCCATCTAAACATCAGGAGCATAAATAAAAAAATCCAGCACCTACATGCTCTCTTGGCAGTCCATTCACCTGATATACTATGCCTCACAGAAACGTGGCTAAAACCTGCCACCATGGACAATGAAGTCCTGCCACCAGGGTATAATATGCTCAGACTGGATCGCACCTCCAGAAAGGGCGGTGATGTAGCAATACTTTATAAGTCCACTTTATCTGTCACCATGGATACCCAACACCCCCCCAGTTCAATAATGCCAAAATTGTTATCTCAAAGCTACATATTAATAACCACAAAAGCATAAACATTTTCTGTGTCTACATTCCCCCAGAGAAGAACACAGACACCCTTGAAGATTTCTTAAGCTGGCTGACTAATAACCACCCACAAGAAACCATTGTTCTTGAGAATTTCAACATTGACTGGAATGCCTGTTCCTCTAAATCTTCCACAACCCATGTAAACCTCCATGGGTTTACCAAACCATATCCTCACCCACTAGGTCAGGTAAATCACAAAATTAAGACAGTAGCCTGGATTGGGTACTCATCAACAACTCCCCACATCTCTGTACATCAGGTACCCTACGCGATGAGCTAAATGATCAATGCCTCACCTATATATTCAAGCTTAAGGTAAACTTCTTCTACCAACCCATCTATAGAACTATAAGAAGCAACAAAAACTTTGCCCTCAATAAGTTTAGCAATGAACTAAAGGCATGTAACTGGTCAGCCCTAAAAAACTTACCCCTAGATAAAGTGGTCACATACTTTAACGCCAAATTCCTCACTGTTCTCGACCGTCATGCCCCTAGTCATACTATTAGAACCAAGGTCAATGTTTCACCATGGCTTACTAAAGATACAAAATCAAAATCACACTTGGGAATAAAGTGTGGGCCACCTACCGCACAACAAAAACCCTACCTGACCAACTTAATTTAGGCAGCAAAGAAATGGTAGCAACAAATCCATACTCTTAGACAAAAAGAATTACTATTACCACCTACAGCAAGTATACCACAATAAACCAGAAAAATTCTGGGCAGGAATAAATACACTCCTCCACCCCAGGCCAAACCACAACCCCCCCCTCCGCCTCCAAACAATCCCCAGAAGATATCGCTAACACCTATAACACCTTCTTCACTAAAACTATGCAATCTTTGGCCAGCCAACTAACTCCCACCAGTTCTAATCCAAATGTAGCCAATACCAATACCAATACATCCTTCAGTTTCCAACCAATGTCCACTCAACTCATTAAGGCCCTACTTAGGAAACTAAGATCCACCACCCTGGCTGCTGACCACCTCCCTGCAGACTACTTACAAAAGTCTGCAGATGCAATCGCATACCCTATCTCAATCCTAGTCAACCGTACCATATCATAAGCTTCCATCCCTGCCATATGGAAAATCTCACATGTCATACCTCTTCATAAGCGGGGCAGTTCCACCGAACTGTCGAACTTCAGGCCCATAGCTATTTTGTCACCACTAACTAAAATTACGGGGACGTGTGTACATAATCAGCTCATGAAATATCTTACACAGAATAAACTACTGTCTAACTCTCAACATGACTTTTGGCAAAATCACAGCACTATGTCAGCCCTTCTCTCTTTTAATAATGTTATAAACCAAAACCATAACAATAACAAACTAACCTCCACACTCTTTCTAGACCTTTCCAAGGCCTTTGACATGGTCAATCACAAAATGCTAATGAACACCTTGAAGGCCTTCACCTTAAACAATCAGGCTCTCCAATGGTTTGATTCCTACCTACAAGGCAGGCAACAGCTGGTCCTGTGGCAGGGTAAACTATCCTCATGCCTCCCCATCAGGCTAGGAGTCCCCCAAGGCTCAATACTAGGTCCCCTTCTCTTCTTCATCTTTATAAATGATCTTAGCAGAGTCATGCCGGAGGCTACCTGCATTCAGTATGTAGACGGCTCCACCTTGATTTGTTCTGCCACCTCCTCAGCAAATCTTTCTACATTAACCCAAAACACCTTTAACTTGGTCAAAAAATGGCTATTAAATCAACATCTAATCCTAAACCCCAACAAAACTAAGCTACTTCTCTTCTCCCCTATGCATAGGACCACCCCACCACTCTTCAACATAGCAGCTAGTAATGGGACCATCATCTCCCTAGAAACCTAAACTAAACTTTTGGGTGTCACAACTGATAACCTCAGGTGTGATGTGCACATCAATAAAACTATAAAAACTATAAATAAAAAACTTGTCTCTCTCTGTAGGATGAAATCATTCCTCACCCCACCTGTTCAAATTGTAATTGCCCGCCCCCATCTACTATCTACCCTTCTCTATGCCTCTCCTCCTTTCTCTTACCTGAGCAAAACTGATCTTAATAAATTAGCATCTTGTTACAACCATATTGCCAGATTTACTATTGGCTCACCCTACCGAGCCCACCACTGCCACAACCTAAATCTCCTAGGCTGGCTGGAACTACCTCAGCTTCTAAAGCTCAACCAGCTCATAGTTACCCACAAAATCCTCTACCAGCCAGAAAATACCCCTGCTTTAAAAAACATGATCTGCCCCTACAGTAACAATCGACCACTCCGCTCTTCTACCAAACTCCTAGTTCTAACAGTCAAATCCAACCACTCTGCTGGTGACTCACTCTTTGCCAACTCTGTCAGAAAGACATGGAACTCACTACAGACTGACCTGACTCAAGAGCATTTTATTTATTATTTTTATTATTTTTATTTTACATTTGTTGACCGGGCTAGTCCAGCTGGATACATGTCCATTTTCAGTGGAGGCCCGAGGAGAAAAGCTCCGCTAACATACTACTAAAAGCTATTCATCTAAGTGGTAATAATAATATTAAAAGCTCACACTAAATAATAATAATAAAAAACACACTATAATCATGCAGAAAATAACAAATGTCATTGAAGAGGGCTAAAAAAGTAAAGTTAGAGAAAGCAGATGGGTAGTAATTTATGAGATCAGAAAAATTGAAAAATATTAGTGAGTATGTAAGAAAAGGAAAAAAATGCCTAGTGCACTCAGACATGGTGAGTAAATACTCTGGAGAGACAGAGTTAGGAAATTAAGTAAAGAAGGTTAGCTTAAAGAGTCAAATAAGCTGTTTAGTCAGGCTTATTGCAGGAGCATAGCCAGCGGTTAGTGAGAAATAGTTTTAAGTTAGTTTTGAATAGTGGGAGTGATGTTATGGTAGTAAGGTTTTGTGGTAGTAGAGGTTTTGTGGTAGCATTCAAAAACAAGCTTAAGAATTACCTCAAATCGCACTGGATATGTCCCTGTACCAACCCTGACTAGTGCCCTGTCCATTTCACATGCCTCTCCTTTATAAATGTCCTTTCTTTGACCACCCCTCTCCATATCATGAACGGTAAACTGTATCTAATGCTACTCAATGTATTTTATTCCTGAAGGTAATATGTTGTTACTACCTGTATATACATACTCGGAATGCTTTGTAAGTCACAAGTGTCATGTGATTGTTCGCATTGCTCTGTCTGTAACTTGTGTGTAATTGCCATTCACTAATAGTTCTAATAATTGTAATGTGTACATGTACCTTGGAGGCTTTCTCCCCTGGCCTCCGTGAAAGTGGACATACATCCAGTCGGACCATCCCAGTTAACAAATGTAAAATAAATAAAAATAAAATAAATAAATAAATAAAGTTCTCATCTTTCAGTCTTGTGGAACCAAAGGATGAGCTATGCATAGCTTTAGAGAGTGCAGTTAGGACAAGTTCCATACTATTCTTGGAGGGAGAATTTCTGAAAATTCAGTGATTGTTTTTGTTTAACGTTGCATTAAATTTATCTGCAAGTATATTAACAACACCTTTAGAGAAAGAGTGGATAACACCATTATCAAATAAATCAGAGAATCACTGTGTATTATATATCTTAATCATCTGATGTAGGTAAACAATGATTTATAGGTCATAGGTTTGTTTATTTATTTTATTTTATTTATATATGTTTATTGGGGTAGTGCACTGATCAATATTGACCAATATGAAGCTCAGCTCATATGAAATGCAAAAAAAAAACACTTCACAAACAAAAAATACAGAAATGCTAGCAATACCAGAGTAACTCAGAGTAATTACATTGAAAAAAAAAACTGTGTACGTGCATTCTAGTGAATAATAACAGCGCAATGTACTTATGAAAGTACGCAGTGACACTATTATCTGTATCATGCATGCAACAGAATTAAATCTTTACTTTAAGGATTCACATCAAGCTGCATTTTCAGGTCCTGTAGCTTGGGGTGGAAATGACTGTCATTTATCAACTCACCTTCATTGGGGAAATGGAAGGAATTATTATTTTACAGATTTACAACTCAAAGTGAAGAACAAGGACTCAACCCTCTGAGAAATTATATGAAATGTACGAGCACGTCATCTATTGGCACAGAGTGGAGCAGCACAGTGTATGGGGCATATAAAAGTATCTTTATGCCATTAGTATGATGTTGAAACAGGACATCCTGATTCCACCCCCCTTCCCCCCCACCCTCGCAGGACATTGGTATGTGGTAAAAAATCATTAATCACTACTGGGAGGTCTTGCCTGATGGCAGTAGGGAACTAAAAAAGGCTAAAAAGGATATTAATCAAAGACATTCTACTACATATCTGTAGGCAGAATATAACTTTACCTATAAGCACATTCCTCTGATAAGTTTCAACAGTTGTAAAGCAAAATGTAGTATTTACAAGCTAATGCCATCCATCTTTATTGTAAATAATGCTACAGATTTGTAGTCTACAAATAGTATTATCCTAAAGAGCATACCATGTGAATTTATTTAAATGAAATACCTTCTTCTTTTTTAGTTTTTCAGTAAATACAAAAAGAAAAGAGTGTGCATATAGTTTAAAGTTATTAGGCTTACACACAATGTTATCTCTAGAATATGACAACAGTACACATGAAGCACTCTGTAAGAAGTATTAATCACTGGGCAAAAGCCACTGTAAATCCTCTATAAATTAATACATACAACAGAGCTACAACTAAAAGTGTTTTAGAAATGTGCTTAGGAAAAAAATTGCGTGGTAAATAAATGGTGTATGGTACACATAAAAGTATATAACTTTGTTACAGTGTTCTGTAATGTCTGCTGTGTAATGTGCAGAGAGTTTGGGGCAGTCTTGGGGAAACATTTATACCTGCCATGAGAGCAGGAAGCCTCATCCCTTCTTATGTTGACCCATCTGACAGTGACAGAGAGGGAGACAGAGAAAAGTTCTGTGCAATGATATGTGAGTGAAGGGACATAAAAAATGAAAGAGTTGAGTACCAGCAATGTTGGCCTGTCAAGTGAAAGAAGAATTGAACAGTGAGCTGTCTATGCAAGCTGAATTTTGGATCATTTACCTGGACTTTCCTTCTTTTAATGGGCAAAGAAATATGCTCATTTTATCATAGCTGGACTTTTGAAAGGAACGCTTCTTAAAGAGTTGGTCTTTGATTGCTCTGTTGTTTTTAGCATTAGGCACCAAGAAACTAGAACTGATAGGCATGGTTGTTCTGGTTTGCCTAGATAGAAGCCTCTGAGCAGGCGAGCCAAGTTGGTTGTCATGGGGTAGATTTCTGAGATTAAGTAAATTCAAGAAGATATCAGTATTGCCACACTTTGACCTCTCTAGTAATTGCTTTGCACTCTGTACTGTACATTTAGCAAGGCCATTTGACTGTGGGTATTCCGGATTACTAGTAACATGGATAAAGTCTCACTCTTTTGCAAATTTCTAAAACAATTGACTGGTAAACTGGGTACCATTGTCAGAAATAACTTTTTGTGGACTACCGTGGACTGAGCAATGATGTTTCAACTTAGTAATAACAGCACTAGATGTTAGGTTAGTTAGCAAATTGATCTCAAACCAGTTCGAATAAGAGTCTACCAACACTAAGTAATGCTGATTGTTCCACTTGAATATGTCAGTGGCTACTGTTGAGCAAGGTAGTTCAGGAATCTGGCTTAGCTGAAGTGGTTCTTTTTGCAAATGCGGTCTAGTACAAGAAGAAAGCACTTTATCTATGTCCTTTGACAGGGAAGGACAAAATACTAGTTCTCTCACCCTTCTTTTGGTAGCTTTGGCCATGATACGAAATCATAATTTATTCATGTTGTAAGGAAGTAGGAAAAATAACTTTTGGACCTTTGAAAATGATACCATGTTACATCAGCATCTCCTCTCTGTATGGAAAATAAGGTTGTACTTCTGGCAGTACACAAGATTGCTTTGATGGCCATCCAACATTTATGAAGTGGTAGAGTTTCTGCAAAATTGGATCAGTCTTTGTATGATCTCTCAGCTCAAGTCTCATGGTATAAAAATTAAGCATTTCCATGACATCAGAGTCAAAATTCTCTGCATCATGCTGTTCTGTGATATTTTTTGGTGATCTTGATAAGGTATCAGCCAGATAAAGAAGTCTGCCTTTTGAATGGACCATTTTGAAGTTGTACTTTTGTAATCTGAGCATCATTCTTTGTAGTCATGCTGGAGCTGTATGCATTTTCTTTATAATAGAGACTAGAGGTCGATGACCATTTTCGATTCAGACAGCTCAGCCATAAATATAATCATGGAACTTTGAATATGGGAACACAATTGCCAAAAGGTCCTTCTCAATTTGAGCATACTGCATTTCAGTTTGGGTAAGATTTCTATATGCATAGGCAACTGTCAAAGGAAAAAACTTCAAAGACCAATACACATAAGGTTCAGTTAAGGCACATTTAATAACTTGCAGCAAGGAGACAAACACATGCAAATACAAGATTTTGCCTAACTACTAACAGGAAGTATGCTATTCTTATACTGTTTTACAAGACATGGCCTTCTATAGCTGACATAATCAAACACAACTTTCAGTATTGTTCTACAGCAGATGTTACTCAGATTTTCTGCTGACATGACTAGATTTGTGAGAAAGTTTTGAGAAAAACAACCTGGCCTTGGTGGGGACTAGCCCGTTACAAGCTTCTATTGTATATTTCTAATGCATGTGTTACATTTCAAAGTACTTTTCTAACTCAGACACAAGCAAATGCTGATTGCAGTTCATATTTTCGAGCAGTCTTTGTTCTAATTATCTATAGCTTCTGCAGCTGTGTATTTTCTCACAGCACAAGCGGAACTCCTTGTCTAAGCTTCATAACATTTATACAAGTGGTATTGTTCTATTCATTATTTTCCTGACACAAGCAGAAATCATCTGCTTCTCAGTAAATTTCCAAGGCATAAGCAAAGATTTTAGCTGCGCAAATTTCATGACAATACAAGGTCAGAAAGCTTCTGCAATTTGTACAGATTTATGCAGTGTAAAATAGAATAAATGTGTTAACCCTTTTCAAGCTCTAAATGCATTAAGCATATTTCTAATACATATACTAACACATATTTTTCTGACATTTCCCCCCTTTTAATACTTTTATTCTACTTTCAAAATAAGCATAAACAGTTGTTTCTTCTCCTAATCTCTTCCTACTCAGGATTTGCAATTAAGAGAGTCATTCAGTTTAAACTTATGAAAGCATTTCAGTTTTTCAATAGTTCTTCAAACTCAGCACTTTGATATAAGGTCTCAGAAACTGACATGTCTATAAAGACTTTAATCAGTCTTTTCATGCAGGGGATGCCACAACAAACACATACTCCCAGTAGGATCATTCCTACACAAATAGCAATTAGAATGTTTATTAGGATAGTACCCCCCCCCAAACCATTTCTGGAAAAAGTACGTCAGTGGGTTTGGGCCTGGTTTGGTCATGGCCGACACTTGCTGAATTACCTCAAGATGATTGTCTATCTCGTGTTTATGGTCAGGAATATACAAACAGCACTCTTCCTGGATTAAAGCGCAAGTACCACCTCTCGCTGCTAGGGTGAAGTCGAGAGCCATGCGGTTTTGAAGCACTACAGTTCTCATGGCATTCAGTTCATCAGTCACCAATTCGAGAGCGGAAAAAGTTGCGTTGCTCATTACTTCGAGAAGTTTAGACAGTTTTCTCAGCTCCCAGATCGATTTCACTGCTCCATATCCTGGTAATATGCCTGCCCACAATATAACACTATCACTCAAGTCCATATGTATCAGTCCATTGCCTATAAAATGATGTTTTTTCCAACGCGCATCGATTTGTCCCACTGGATTTACAGGTTTCTTGACGACCTCTCGGACATTTCGAATTTTTCTTTGAGGCAAAACTGCAGTGTGTCGTATGGCCGGAACCAGGTAACCCAAAAAACAACTGCCAGACCAATTCTTAGGTAACCATTTGTATGCCTTTCTGCCACACACAAAATAACAGTCCTCTACTTTAGTAGTAACCTTACTGTGAATATACACTTGCCATGCATGAAACATTTTTCTATCAATCATAGACAGTTGTTTATAAAGAACAGAATTGTGTTTTACTTCATCAAGTGTTTTGTGCATCAATCCAAGAAATGAATCATAGTTTGTATTACAATAAAAATCTGCATTGTTACCTTTAGTGTAACATTTATAAGGAACAGTCACATTGCTATTGCCCCAACCCACCTGAACAGTATCATTTTTATAAAAACACACAGTTCCCTTTTGTGGAACAGACAAGTGCAATGCTATTTTATCTTGTGATGTAATGGTTGAGGTATCATAAATCGAGTTTTCCCAGGTCTCATTGACCCCTAGGGGGACCATAGTCATTAATAACCCCCCGTATGCTGTCGGCAAAGCTGTGCAAGTCCAGCAATTCGAAACATTGAAAGTCTCAGCATACACATATTTAATTGCCTGGTAAGTGTTAAAGTTTGGATGCCAGTCTATGAGTAACGCTTTGTGTTTATTCAGTTCAGTTTGTGTGGCTGGGAAAAGGAAAGGCCACAGCAAAAAGATTATTGTCACTAGTACAGTAAACAGGATGATTATGCAATCCTTCTGAGGAAGGGGTTGTTTTGCATTCCTGTTTCTTCTGGACTCTATCACTACTCTTGGCATGTGACAAGATTTTTGTCCAGTTCAAAGTTTTTGACTAGTTTGCAGTGCATCAGGTGGATCCAGGAGGCGCGCTCTGCTATCTTGACTGCAGTGGGTGTTGACAGAAGCACTTGATATGGACCTTCCCACTTTGGTGACACCCAATTCTTTTACTTTATTGTCTTCACCCAAATCCAGGTACCTGGGATCACTGCCACTTCTGATGGTCTGGTTTGTTCTTTATCTGAAACAGAATTTGACTGCAACAAATGTTTAGAATTTAACAGATTTCTCATGTACTCTGCGAGTGTACAGTCAGCTTCCTGGTCTGCGGGCATGAGAGGTTTCCACTGAGGTATATAATAAGCCATTCCAAATAGTTTTTTTCAAAAGGAGTCAATCCTTTTGCATTCAGAACAGTTCTCATGCTCAACAGTGCCAGGGGCAGACAGTACACCCAATTCCTCTGCGTTTCTACTATTAACTTCCTTAGCTTACTCTTTAAAATCCCATTATGCCTCTCTACTAGCCCTGCAGATTGTGGGTGGTATGCACAATGATTTTTTAAAGAAATACCAAAATGTTTACTTAACTGTTGTATGGTCTGGTTTATGAAGTGTGTGCCATTGTCACTGTAGATCCTTTCCGGAATGCCGAATCTAGGAATGATTTCTTTAACGAGAATTTTCGCCACGGTTGCCGCATCTGGATTTTTAGTCGGAAAGGCTTCCACCCATCTGGAAAACATATCTACAATGACAAGACAATACTTCTTATTTTCACATTTGTTCAATTCTATGAAATCCATACAGATAGTATGAAACAGATACGGTGGTGTAGGGAAACTCCCTTGCTTGGGCTTTAATGCCCCTTGTGCATGATGTTTATTACAAACGTGGCACATCGAACAAAATTTTTTAGAGTAGTTTAAGAATCTGTATGTCGTGAACACTTGGTTCACCAGCTGTACCATCCCCCCTGTTGAGACATGGCACTGCCCATGGCTCAACAAAGCTGCATATCTAAACAAATTAGATGGCAATATCGGTTTCCCTTCTTTAGAGATGTACAGATCCTTTTCGAGAATTGCTCCTCGTCTTACCCACCTTGTTTTTCAGCCTGTGTAGTAAGTGTCTGCATTGTCTTTAACATTTCTAAGTTTAAAATCTCAGAGGGTTGTAATTCCTCATTCAAAAGAAATACTTCTGAAGCTGCCTGCTTTGCAGCTGTATCAGCTCTCGCATTACCTTTTGAAATCCTATCCTGTTGCTTGGTATGAGCTGTGCATTTACAAATAGCTTCTTTCTGAGGTAACTGAATAGATTCTAAAAGATCTAAAATAAACTGTGCATGATTAATTGGTTTGCCAGTAGATGTTATCATTCCTCGATTTTTTCACTGTTGCGCAAAAACATGTAAAGTAGAAAAAGCGTACTGGCTGTCAGTAAAAATGTTCACACATTTACCCTTTGCTAAAATACATGCCCGTGTCAAGGCAATCAATTCTGCTGCCTGTACAGATAAATTGTGTGGTAAAGATTTTGCTTTTATAATGTCATTATCAGAAACTACTGCATATCCTACTAGGTTCTGTCCTGCAGGACCCCTTTTGCATGAGCCATCCACGTAATATGTCACCTCGGCATCATCAAAGGGGACATCCATGAGATCATTTATTGGCAGTGTCTTTTGCTCAATCACCTGCAGGCAGCTGTGTGGTGTGCCATCTGCAGGGGTTGGGAGCAAGGTAGAAGGGTTCAAAGTCATACATCGTTCAATTGTCATATGAGGTTGACTCAACAATATAGTCATACAGGAAAGATGCCTAGCAGTGGAAAGATATGCGACCTTCTCTTACAGTAAAATAATCGTGACTGCATGAAGCACTCTCAATGTGAGAGGGTGGAGCAAAACTGCTGAGGCCGAAGCCTGTACTGCCATTGCAGCTGCAACTACTGCTTGTACACAGTGAGGTAAAGACCGTGCCACTGGGTCCAGTTGTGATGAATAATAAGCAATAGGGCATTGCTTGTCCCCATGCTGCTGTGTTAACACTAATGTCATATAACCTTGCTTACAATCTACAGTTTGGAAAAAACGTTTATGATAGTTTGGTAATCCCAAAACTAATGAGGACGCTATTAACTGTTTCAGTTTGCAGAAAGCAGATTCTGCTTCTGGTGTCCATTGTAACAAATCCTGTGCTGCCATAGGCTTTTTATAAATCAGGTTAGTCAGCGGTGCAGATTCCAAGGAATAGTTTGGAATCCAGCTCCGACAAAAATTTGTCGTACCCAGGAAGGACATAATTTCCTTCTTGGTAGTGGGTTTTGGTGCTTGTAAAATCGCTATTTTTCTGTCCTCATCTAATGCCCTACCCTCCTTGGATATTACATATCCTAGGTATTTAACTTGTTTTTTCCAAAGCTGCAGTTTATTTTTGTTTACTTTATGTCCTTCAGTGGCTAAAAATTGTAATAGCGCTATGGTATCTTCTTTGCAATCTTGCTGGGTGGGGGCCGCCAACAGGATATCATCAACATAAAGTAAACTCTGACTACCTCTTGGTGGGGTAAATCCCGCCAAGTTGCTTGTCATTTCTTGTGAGAATATTGTCGGACTTTCACAATATCCCTGTGGTAGTCGCGTATATGTATACCTTTTCCCCTGAAATGTGAATGCAAACCAATATTGGCTGTCAGGGTGTATCGGTATCGAAAAGAACGCATTGCTGATATCTACCACAGAAAAATATTTCTATATTTCTGTTGAGGTTTTATATCATTCAACAGGGTGTGTGGGTCTGGCACCGTAGGTGCCCTTGGTATTACTGCATAATTTACGGCTTGTAAATCTTGGACCATACGCCATTCTCCATTTGCTTTCTTAACAGGAAATAAGGGTGTGTTACATGGTGAATCAGGTGATTCCACCAGCACCCCTTCCTTAAGTAAAGCTGCTATAATAGGTTTGATTCCTACCTCTGCATCTTTTCTTAAGGGATACTGTCTTTTCTGTGGTCTAAATGCTGACTTTGGCGTAATAGTAACCGGTCCCGCTGTACGAATAAGTCCTACATCTGATTTTCCTGTTGACCAGAGAGTTTCTGGTATATTCTGTAAGGCATTCTCTTCCTCCTTCAATAGTTGTGCTAATCAGCTGTCCTTGTTAGACTGCAAGTGCACGGCTGGGTGGGTCTGAGTTATCCATTTCAGCTTCTGCATTTGTATTCCCTGTTCTGACAGTTCTAACTCTGTCTGCTTTTCCCATCTCGTGACTTTTTCTCCTAAGTCTACCCATTCTACATTCTTGTCCTTAGTTAAGCTAACGTGTGGTAATCGATTAGATTTATAGAGTGCAAAGAATTCCTGAGGCAATGAACAGCTGGTTACACTGTTCCCTTCTGTGTCCCAGTACAGATTACGTAATATCAATCTGTTTGCACGATTTCTAAACAATTCTTGCTCATATTCCTTATCAGGTCCTGGTGTGTTACAATAATACAGAGTACAGTGCAACCAATGCTGTTTATCAATGTCAAGGGAGGGGAACTTGCTGATGGCTACGTTCATCAACTCTTTGGTTACTTCCCCTGGACCAGTCGTAACTAAGTCCTGGCTGTACCAATAAAACATTTCACCCTCCGATTGCACTGCAAAGGTACTAATTTGTCACTGTGCTTCCATACCCTGCATAGTCGGAACTCCTGCTATACTAAATAGCTGCATAAGGTCTCTGCCCAAGAGATTTACTGGGCATTTTGCAGAAACAACAATTTTGCTTTTCTGGGTCAATCCTGAAACAGGATCAGTTATTGCAATATTATGGGAGAGGGGCTCCCAATACAGCTGTCCATTATCTGCTTTCACTAATATGTAATCAGGTGACTCTGAATTCTCTGGCAGTTTGGAGGGATGTATCAGGGTCCGTGATGCCCCTGAGTCACACAAGAATCTGACTTCCCTCCCTTCTACCAGGAGTGTAACTTCTGGTTTCATGTCTGCTAAATAGAGCTCTAAGCTCAATAAAGCTAAATCCAATATTTCATTTTCTTCACTATCCGTAACTTCCTGCACTTCCTCTATCACATTTTCATTTGTCCTTTCTCTGCTATCCCCTTCTAGTGATTCTTGACTATCATATAGTCAGTCCTCACCCTCCTTGTCTTCCATGGTTGCCTTCTTGTTTTTCTTGCAATCCCTTGCCAAGTGTCCCTTTATAATGCATTTAAAACATTCACCCCTTTTCTTTCACCCTTCAAAATCCTCTGATCACTGATCAGATTGTTTGTTTCCCTGGGCATTTCTCTTGCCCTTTTTCCCGGACTGTACTACATAAACTTCTGCTCCATCTTCTACAGAAAATACTTGGGCTTTCTTTTTCTTTTTGCTATTAAAATGCCTTTCAGCATATTCAAGTAATGACTGTAATCTGCTTGTACAATGATCTACCATGTGCTTTGTAATAAAACTGCTTATGGGTGCAATACTGCCTTTCAAAAATGCATTCTTTAGCTGCTGCTCATATGGGGAATCGTGTGTCTGATCTTCAGGAACCTGCATTCCACAATGGTTATTAAAACATTCTAACAATCTGGCATAATATCTGTCAACAGTTTCGCCTTCTTGTTGGATGCATTGATTAATGCAAGTCCATTCTGCCCTAGGCTTCCATTTCTCAGAGATGCGGTGACCTTTCACTCTGTTGTCTAATTCTGCACTACTATGTGGGAGGGGCCTGAGCGCAATATCACGGGGATTCCAGTCGCCACTAATCATGTGCCAATCTGGTCCCACAATTTGTCTGACTACTTATTCTACCTCTTCTCCGTTTAAATTATAACTCAGCCTCATTCCTTGCAAATCTTCTAAGAACTTTCTGAAATTAACTTTTGGATGGGGAATTCCCTCAGTGGCTTTCCGGATGTCTTCCGGATTTCAGAGTCTATACACTAGAATAGTTGGGACCTGACCTTCTTGCCCTGCCTGAGGATTAGGTACTTCTATAAGTGGGCATATTTCTTCTTCACTCATAGATCGTGAATTCCTACCCATTTGGTATAGCTCAATGTCCCCTTTTGAATTACCTGCCCGTGTTCGAGACCTGGTCTTGACGGGATCTCTAATAAACGGTTTTGCTTTTGTAGTATCTCTATTTACAGTGACAGCAGGATATCGCGGGGGTGGACTAACTTGTTCACTTGCCTCATATTCTGGTAAGGGAGGTGGAGGGGCCGATGCTAATACTAAGTTATTGTCCTCCTTATCTAAAAACATTGCTTTTGAATTATTATTATTTTGTTCCCTTCGGTTTACTTCCTCAATCCACCTGTGTGCCTGAGGAATTCCTAATTGATGTTGTTTTTTTACCCAACCTTTAGAATCAGTTTTAAGCTGTTTGACAAGTTTGATAAGCGAGGATTTTTCTAATTTACCATCAAATTCATACTTATTAACCCATTTTGAATAGTATTTAATATTATCAGCATGCTGTGACTGCATATATTTCGCGTCTTCGGTTAACGGCGGATTTTGGGATCTTTTTGTGCAATTATTACCCATTTTGTTCTACCCTTTTAATTGTTACGTAACTCTTTATTTTTTAACGTGGTACCATGGATTTTGTTATAGTCTCTTCAGAATGACTGCCTACCTGCTCTGTTTCCCTGATCTATGATAGGACAGCAATCTTTTTTGTCCCTGACTTATAAAACATATAGTCCTGACAAAAACAATGCAAATCTAGTCCTTGATCTAAAACAGAAAAAAAAGGTAGATTCACCTTACCTGAGCCTTCGTGATTGATCACCTGGTTCGTGTAAACCCATCCTTCAGTCGCAGATCAGAAAGTGGCTGGCCTCTTTTGAACGACAATTCAGTCGGAGGGCTTTTCAAATAAGAAGAACCGATGTGGTTTCTTCCCTGTACGGTTTCAAGCCACCTGGCCTGTCTGATCCGAGGCGAAGTGAGGGTTTCTGGCTCGAAAGACCAATCTGTTAAAGGAAAAAATTTCAAAGACCAATACACGTAAGGTTCAGTTAAGGCACATTTAATAACTTGCAGCAAGGAGACAAAAAACATGGCAAATACAGGATTTTGCCTAACTACTAACAGGAAGTATGCTATTCTTATATTGTTTTATAAGACATGGCCTTCTATAGCTGACGTAATCAAACACAACTTTCAGTATTGTTCTACAGCAGACATTACTAGATTTTCTGCTGACATGACTAGATTTGTGAGAAACTTTTGAGAAAAAAAAACTGGTCTTGGTGGGGACTAGCCCATTACAAGCTTCTATTGTATAGTTCTAATGCATGTGTTACATTTCAAGGTACTTTTCTAACTCAGACACAAGCAAATGCTGATTGCAGTTCATATTTTTGAGCAGTCTTTGTTCTAATTATCTATAGCTTCTGCAGCTGTGTATTTTCTCACAGCACAAGCGGAACTCCTTGTCTAAGTTTCATAACATTTATACAAGTGGTATTGTTCTATTCATTATTTTCCTGACACAAGCAGAAATCATCTGCTTCTCAGTAGATTTCCAAGGCATAAGCAAAGATTTTAGCTGCGCATATTTCATGACAATACAAGGTCAGAAAGCTTCTGCAATTTGTACAGATTCATGCAGTGTAAAATAGAATAAATGTGTTAACCCTTTTCAAGCTCTAAATGCACTAAGCATATTACTAATACATATACTAATACATATTTTTCTGACAGCAACTGATCTGCCCTCTTGAAGAAAAACTGCACCAAGACCTAACTTTGAAGCATCCCAGGAAAGAACTACTGGTTTACGGACATCATACTATCTCAGTGTAGGTGGGTTGGCAATTTGCTGTTTGAGGTTATCATATGCTCTCTGGTATTGTTCCAACCATGACAAGGCAGCATGTTTGCATGTCAGCTCTCTTAAAAGCACTGGTAACTCACAAAATTCAGGGACAAATTGTCCAAATACTTAACCATATCAAGGAAATGCTGTAGGGCTTGGATATTGTCTGGAGGTGGCATCTCAAGAATGGCTGTTTGTTTGAAAGGGTCTGGTCAAAAGCCTGTACTGGTAAATAAATGACCTACATAATTTACTTCTGGTAGCCTAAATTTATATTTCAGAGAACTGAGCTTCAAGTTCACTTCACATGCTATGTCCAGAACTTTCCTGAGGTTTCTGTCATGTTCTGTTTCTCTATTACCTCCAACCAGTAAATCATCCACTATTATAGCACAAGGATAACCTGAAAACATTTTCTCCCTTGTACGCTGAAAGACTTCACTGGCAGAATTTATTCAAAAGGCATTCTGAGAAATCTGTATCTACCAAATGGAGTGCTGAATGTAGTCAGTAGTGAAGATTTGTGATCAAGCATTACTTGCCAAAATTAACTCTTTGCATCCAAGACAGAAAAAACAGTGGCATTTGGCATGAGGGTGGCATCCTCCGCAACTGTACGCATAAGATGATGAGGTCTCTTTAATGCCTTGTTCAAGTCATATAGGTCAATGGATATTCTCATTTCATCCAAGCTTTTCTTATGAGCAACTACCATGGAAGACACCCACTCTGTTGGTTCTGTGACTGGACAAATCACACCTTGCTGCACCATCTTATCTAACTGGTCCTTGACCTTGTCCTGCATAGCTATTGGAACTCTTCTCACTGGTCTGACCACTGGACTGTCCTCTGGGTCTACTTTCATGGTGTACACAACTGGAAGTTTGCCTAGCTTGTCATCAAAAACATCAGCATACTCTGAGAAAATAGCAGAACTGAAGCTGGAACTGAGACATGTGCTTACATGATCATCTTCTTTGGTAAAAGAAAACTGTTTCATTCTTAAACTGCCTCTGAGACCTAATAATGACTGCACATGTCTTCTGACTACATAAAATTACAAGCTGCAACTGTTCCCAGCCAAACAGCATGAAACACTACTGAGCCTTCAGTTCAAATATGTTCACCTCCATAAGCAACAAGCTTCATACAATTAGCCAAATTAAGTTGTTCACTAGCTCTCATCCTAGCAAATTTTTCTGCTGACATTACATTACACTTTGAACCAGTGTCTACTTAGAGCTCCTTGGGTTTACCATTGATTAGAACAGTGCACAACACTTTGTTCTTTGCCAATAAATTTACGGCATTAACCTTTTTACTGACCACTGATACACCAACACTACATAAAAAGCAGCGTTTCAGCTTTCTACATGATCACCTTGTTTTTTGAGTGACCTTTCACAATAATTTAATGAGGCTTGCTTGATTTACTAAACTTTTGAAAGTGGTTCCATTTTTTACAATTGTGGCATTGCTCACAAAATGCTAAGCACTTCTCCCTTTTAGACTCATGATTGGCACCACAATTACAGCAGTTAACAATAAGACTTGACTTGAGTTTTATTGACTCATCCTTATACTGCACTGAGTATATCCATTTTGCTGGGCAAATCTTGGAACTTGCTAGAAAGTTATGGGTCCTCCCTGGAAATCCTGCAGGGGTGGCAGCTGCCATGTGCTTAGGCCTGCTTCTGCTAGCTATGCACTGCATGCTGTCTACGCTTGCTCTAGAGGCTGCTGAAACCAGGCGTATATCACTTGCCAGCATACTTGTGTGCCTTTCTGTGAACTTGTGGATTTGACAAATCTCTATAGCTTTGTTCAACATTAAATCACTGTCACAAAGCAAAACCTTTCTCACTGCAGCATTATTAACACCACACACAAGCCTGTCCTTTATTAACTCATCCTTCAAATCATCAAATCTGCATGTTTTAGCTTTATTTCACAAGTCAGTGATATAAACTGCAAAAGTTTCACCTGGCTTTTGGTCTCTCATATAAAATAGGTGCCTCTCTAATGTAACATTTGTCTAGGGGTTGCACATTTCTCTAAATTTACGCTTCAAGCACTCAGGGTCCTCTCTTGATTCAGCCAGTACAACAATAAGGTGTTTTCCCCTTCTCCTGCATATACTGCTGGTGCATACACAAATGAACACTCTCTTTCAATGGATTCTGACTCCACTAAGTTAAGCAAAATAAATGCCCTTGTACATGCATATTTGTCAGAAAAAGCTGCTTGTATGAAAATATTGTATTCCTGCTCAAATACTCTCCAATTCTCTGCAATATTATGATCAAACATAAGTGGAATGGGTCTGTGAAATGCCTCTTCCATATCAACACACAGTAGTGAAGGTGCTTGAAATTATGTAAGTGCATATGCACACATTCATATGTGCCAGAACTTGTAATTATGCCCAGTAGCTGAACAGACTCTTAGAAATAACTGCAGTTTGCCAAATAAGTTTCCATAGCATAAAAACACTTTAAAATCACTGTTCTTTGTGAAACCACCCACTATCAGTGTAAGAAATACTTCAAAATGACTGTACTTTGTGAATGAACTGTATACAGCACAAGAACTTTCCAAAATGGCTGTACTTTGCGAAATAACTCTGTTCAGTGTAAGAAACACTTTGAAACTGAAGCCAACTTCATGCTTCTTAAGACAGAAGTGGCAAACTTCATGACACCCATGCAGATGGACAATAGAGGTACGACTGCTGAATCCTACACAAATGCACTTTATAAGCATGTACACGAGTGCATGGATCATGCTATCCCTAACAGAACCAAGAGGCTATCCTCCAAAACAAGGAAGCCAATCTGGTGGTCCCCTGACATAAACAAACTCTACAACAGAAGAAAGAAACTGTTGCTAAAAAGAGTAAAATCCCATGATTGGAGGAACTCCCTGGTCAGCCTCAGTAAGAAGCTGAGGTCCCTCATAAAATCCTCCAAAGCTAGTTATGAAAACAAAATCGCCACTGATTCTAAAGACAACCACAAAGTA
The DNA here is from genome assembly GCF_019279795.1 of Protopterus annectens. Classification (NCBI taxonomy): domain Eukaryota; kingdom Metazoa; phylum Chordata; order Ceratodontiformes; family Protopteridae; genus Protopterus; species Protopterus annectens. Next base: position 1,939,135,631 of record NC_056729.1, on the reverse strand, counting down.
TTCTATAGCTATGTCAAGAATCTCAATGGCAACACTCAGATCTGCTCCGAGTTAGAGCACAATGGCACTAAATATACAGAACCAAGTGATATTGCCAACATCCTGGCAGATAGGTTCAGTGCTAACTTTACCCTTCTCTCACCCACTAAAGGGCCCGTCTCTGTACTGGAAGAATGCAAAGTTCCTGTAATCATGGCTGCACAGGTAAAATCCACACTCTCTAAAACCAAGAACACAGCATCCATGGGACCTGACAACATCCCAGGCTGTGTTCTACATGAACAACATAATGAACTGGCACCCCACCTAAGCACCTTGTTCAATCATAGCCTTACCTCAGGCTTTTTGCCCACTGAATGGTGCACAGCAATGGTTATCCCACTCCACAAAGGGGGAGCCACCTTGGACCCCGGGAACTACCACTCCATTAGCTTAATGAGCCTGCTCTGCAAGGCCATGGAACGTATCATCATGGAACTTATAAACAAAGACATTGGTAATCTCCAAACTCTGGACCCACCCATGTCTCCTAACCCTGACAGACTTCTTTGAAGCAGTCACCAAAGATGTAGACGAGGGTAAGGTGGTTCACACAGCCTATCTAGATCTTGCCAAGGCTTTTGACACCATCCCCCACTCTGGAATTATAGATAAACTCACTAAACTAGGTATAAATCCCTATGTCACAAGATGGGTTGCCACCTGGCTCACTGACAGAACCCACACTGTGAAAGTAGCAGACTCCAAATCCGACTGCATATCAGTGACAAGTGGAGTACCACAGGGTTCAGTCCTGGGTTCTCTCCTGTTTGGTATCTACTTTTCTGAAGTACAGGCTAACACAGAAGGTCTTTCCCTAATGAAGTTTGCAGATGACTGCAAACTAGGAGCCATAATCGAAACTCCTAACGATGTGGACATCCTACAAAAGGGCTTCACTGAGACAGATAGCCATGGCCTCAAGCTCAATGCCAAAAAGTGTATTGTCATCTCCTTTGGTAAAAACTCTGTATCCATGAGCTACCACATAGGTGGTAGTCTACTTAACATGGAAAGTGTGATAAGAGACCTTGGGACACAGGTGGACAGTAGTCTCTCCTTTGATAATCACATCGCCACAGTAGTCAGGAAATCCTTCTGCGTGGCACACCTCATCACAAAAGGTTTCTCATCCAGGAAAAAAGAGGTCATTGTTCCCCTCTACTCATCACTCATTAGACCCATTACAGAGTACAACGCACCTTTTGGTATGTACCTCACAAGACATCTACAACAACAGGAAAGGCCACAGAAATACCTCACAAAGAAGATTACCGGCCTCAAACAGGTGCCCTATGCAGACCGTCTCAAAAAACTCCAGCTTTACTCCATCGCATAGCACCTACTCAGAGGCGATCTCTGCCTAACATACAAAGCTATGTCAAACCCAGAGCTGTTGGATATGCTCCACTTAAATAAATTCCAATCCCTCCGAGCTACACACTCTAGGGACCTAATCCTTGCCACCACAATAAACAGAACATGCTGGAAGGATAGATTCCTGTCCCAGAAACTACCCATACTCTGAAAAAAACTACCTAAATATATCAAACAAAGCTCCTCATTAGCACTCTTCAAGAAAAATCTTGAAGATTGGATGGGAAATAGGAAATTCATCCCGGGGATCACCTCTGGGGCTCTGCTCAACAGGGGCACAGAAAATTAATTTTCTTGGGTGGCAAAAGCCAGGGTACCTTTTTGGCTAGGCTTATATAGGCCCTAGGGCCAATAGCCTAGCACCTACCTATGAACCTATGAAATGGTAGCATTCTGCGAATATATGTCCATAACACAAGAAACTTTTTTGAAATGGCTGTATTTTGCACACAGCAAACTCTTTTAAATAATTGCACAGTAATAAAGCACATACTCTGCAAACACTTTGCACACTCTGAGATACTTCGAACAACTCTAGTTATTCTTTGAATGGCTTCAGTCAATGCGAAATAGTAATTTATGCCAAAACACGGTCGTTCACTAAAAATCATGCAGTTGCCTTGCTTTTTTTAAACTTATTTTGCACTTTTATTGTATTCATTATGCCTATTTAACCTCTTATCATGCCCATTATAATTTTCATTTGCTCATTTTACTTTAAACGTACTCATTATGCAAAATGGAGATAGATCTGAATCCCATATAAGTATTTCTGATAGTTTTATCAAATATCATGGGTTCGAGCACTTTGTTTAATCAATAATGCATTTTGTGTTTTTTGTTTGATTAATAATATGTTTTGTGCTACTCGTTTGATTAATAATACATTTGTATCTTATAAATGCTCCATATCATCTTCTTTGCAAAATAAATCATTTGTTTAAGTTTTGTTTACCTTAAATTTGTTTCTAGCCCTTTTTAATCATTTGAGCACTGTATCACCCAACCTCCTCAATATACCTTCACCGTCAACTCTGCACCTCATGGCTTGAAGAAGTTGCACTCTCAGTCCCGGTTCTAACATCATGTCACTCGTCTGGTCAGGATAAAATAGATGAACAGTTGTGGGTTCATTTCAAACAGCTTTATTACACACAAACACATCTGGATTGAGGCTTAGTAACTTAAACTTAAATAAACTTATAAACAGACTGATTACTATACTCATACATGTTAACACTCTGGCTGTTCTCTCAAAATGGCACTGCTGTATACACATATTAACTATTTATATGCAAGTGCCTACACTTGTAAATGCTTCTTAAAGTTACAACACATGCTCGGCTCTACAGAGAATGAAAGACTTGTGGAGTGATATAAAGGCAGTAGACCGCAGTGTGTCAGGTATTGCTACCAAATGCACTGGCTGCACAAATGAAAGAGGACTTGAACTGTGAATTACTTTTGCAGATCCGAATTTTAAAATATTTACTTGGACTGAATTGTGAAATCTATGCATAATGTACCTGAAGTGGTACTTTAGCACTGTACTTTAATTGCATTGATACCACACAGTGACTCTCTAGCATGCTTCTAATTTTACTCTACCTGCAAGTAAGAGATTTAAAATATCCACTGTTTTCTCCTTCCAGATACAGTCTCTAACACAATAAACTCTGAAGACAGTTATGCAGCATACAAATAAACTGAAATCTGCAATCCCCAGCTGATACCATGCAGGCCACAGTATAACATCACCATAGCCTGCGAGTTACAGCACTGAGAATATCACAATGGCTGCAAGCATGCACACAAATATAATTAATTAGAACAGTTAGGGAGCTGCCCCCTCACAACCCCCCCCCAACTCCCCCTGCCAACATCATCTTAAATAGCCTTTTCACTTTTAAACACAGACGCACACACACACACACACACACACACACACACACACACACACACACACACACACACACACACACACACACACACACACACACTACACCATAACCAGCCTCCATTCTGACTAGGACTGCGGTGTACATATAAGAAAACATTACCTCCTGCTATGCAGAAAGCTAAATCTAAGGCACAGTATTAATTAACCTCAGAGTGATACTTCAAACATGTCAATCTGTTATTGTCTCTCAATCAATATAAGTGCTTTATTAAGCATGTTTTTTTTTTTCATTCTAAATACTTTAATCATCTAAAAAAGAGAACAAATCAATTTAGTAGACAGTCCCCCACCATGTCTCACTTTAGACTCACAACACTTCACATCTCAGAGTCACACCCTTGGCCAAACATACTCCTAGGGATTACCGTTCTTCCTTGCACTAGTCATTGTTACTGGCCACAACAAAATACAGAGAAATGACAATTTATTACAGAGATTTAAGGCTGAGAGCAGGTATTCAGCTTTATCTTGTTTTCCTGTATTTCCTTCAGTTCGTTTCCATATGCATACTGACTGTTTGAATAAGCAGACCATTTAAGTAGACAGTGCTCCTGAGTTATCCTAGTAAACACTAAATTTTGTTTACTGCATTTACATAAAAAAACAAAAAACAAAAAAAAAACCTCCAGTTACTGCTACTGCTAGAAGACATTTTTATTCACCTCTTAATTTATTCTGAAGTCTTATAGCCATTTAATATTGCATGTATATAACCATAACTCAAACAATTCAGTTAATGCTATTCCAGTGGAGAGACAAAGTGTGGACTACAGGTCAGCTGACCCATGTTCGATTAGCAGCTTGAGTTACTGATGGAGCAGCAGGGATGGAAGGGTGTGCTCATCTGGGCGGGGGGTTGCATGGGCATTTCTATCAGTGATCTTTGATGGAGGCTGGAGGCACTGGCATAGGGGATTAACCTCCAAAGAGGGGAATCGATTTGGGACATGGCTGAGCTGTTGCTTCTGTGGAGTATTAAAATCCCAGACATCCCCACAGAATGCCCACCCCTTGGGGTGAGTATATCTGCAGGGGGGACACACCTATGGGGGGAATAAGTAGGACAAAAAGTAATAATCCTGTGAAGGTAGGTGATGGTGAGACCCCCTGAATGCCCTTAGGCCCCCGGGCTGTCCCCAGCTCAAACTGGGTAGGCCAAGAGAGTTAAAGTGTAGCTTTAGGCAGACCTGTAAATGAACAGAGGTATGAGGGTAGAAGGCTGTAGGATAATACAGGGAAGCACAAAACAGCACTCACCTCAAAAAAAAAAAAAAAACTCTTGAACTACTCAATTAAAATTATGCAGTTGTGCCCCAGTCATTTTACAGTGATGTTATGTGAAAGTCACACCAATAATGGCAGAATGAGACCACAGTCAGACACCAACTTACTCCAGACGTCTCCTCAGAGCAATCCATCTACGAACCTTCTCTTTCAAACCAGTACTAACTTTGGTGATCAAAAAGCACCTAATCAACTTAAAACCTACTGCAGTCTCTTGACTGTGTACCCATAAAATATATTAAGATTGCAGTGAATGTTCTTGCTTTTCAGTCTCCATATTCATGCATCACCACATCACAGAAAGCTAAAACCCAGAACTATGGGGAAAAAAAAAACCTTTGTCATATCTCAGCATAAAGGTGGTTTAGCCACTTACCTAACAATCTATAGACTGATAACTATTTATCTGACTGATAACCATTTTATCACCTCTAACAAAATTCCTAGAAAAATTAATCCATAAACAGCTCACAATGTATGCCACAGAAAACAATCTCTTCTCCCCATCAAACTATAGTACTACTACAACCTAATTCACTGAAATAGAAAAACAGAACATAAACTCTGAATAGCTGGTCTCTTATAACTGACCTCTTCTCTGTCTCTTGACTTATCAAAAGCTTTTTGATATCATCTGCCATCAAGGAATTATGCAGAAGCTTTCCACCCTAGGCCTAGCCCAGCTTGCAATCCAATGGCCCCACAGCTACCTATCCAAATGCACAAAAAGGCCATGAAATCGTCATCAGATAATTCTTTCTTCTTATCCATCTCTACAGGTGCACCTCAAGGATTGGGCCCCTTGCTATTCAGCCTGTTTATTAATGACCTGCTCACCACATCTAATCATGTCACCATCATACAATACAACAATGATTCCACTGTAATCTGCTCTGTGAAAATCCCATCCTCTCTCCAACCAGAAGTAACTCAGCAATCCTTTCAATCAGTAGAAAGCTTGCTAGAGAACTCTAGTCTCTCCCAAATCCAAAGAAAACTAAATTAATGCTACTCACCCCAAAACTGTTTTCTTCAGCAAAACATCTTTTTTCAATAACTTAAAAAAAAACATTAAAATTGAACTAGCACTCTGTACCAAACTACCTGGTTTAGGTATTGATAATCACTTGAAATTTGATCAACATATTCTTCCACTAAGCCAAAGAATACATCAGAAATTAGGTCACAAATCACAATTAAATATTACCTGACAGACAAGGCAAAAAGAAGTATTACTTTTTAGCTTCATCTCTGCTATATGCATCTCCATTGTTCACCAAACTTAATACTACTCAATTCCTTGAGCAATGTTACAAAAAAATTGTCTGTTTGGTGCAAATCATTCATATAGAGCTCACATCATTGTACTGTTCTTAAGCAACACAAAAGGTTAGAACTACCACACACACACACACACACACACACACACACACACACACACACACACACACACACACACACAAACTCACATTAGCACAACTTACAGCCTGTAGCTGTTCTAACTAGATAAACACCTAAACTTACATCACATCATCTAACATTGCTCTCCTAAAATAACTGTTTGATCATAGACAAAACACTGCTTAGTGTATCTAAATCCAGTATTACTGCTGGTATTTTATTGTACTCCAGCTGCATCTCAAAAAAGTGGCACAATTTTCCCTTTTCGCTAAGACAGATTAAAACCCAGTATCTTTTAAATCAGAACCAAAACAAATTTAACACAGACCTGGCTTTATTCTGTCTGTTCCCATAATGAACAATTTACTATTCATGTAGGTTCATCATAGATTAGTGCAAGGCTAAATGTTTGTGGGAGCTATTTCAAGCCTAGCTAATTGCCCTCATTTGAGAATCAAACCCAGCAGCTTGTGTTTGGAAGGTAAACACCTTAACCACTATGCCACCCAAACAGTTAATTTGCATATACTGCTAGGTTATACACTATCTAACGTATTCATCTTTCTGGCTTACAGTAACCCCCATCTTTTGGCTATAATCACCATTGCATAAGCACTAATTAAATGTACTTTCTTCCACTCCACCTTCCTTTATTCGATCCCATGTTACTGACGTCTGCTAACCATCTCTTCCTCTTCATGCATGCTCTTTCTCCTGTTTTGTCTATTTCATAAACCCTAACCACTATTTCCGTCATGCATACTAGCTCTCCCATCCTTCTTATACAGCTGAAAGCATTTCCACTGTCCCCTCACTCTCTTAAATTCATGAGTACATTATTGTAAATCAATAACTCTATATTGCCTGTTCATATATACTTTGTGCATGCATCTACTATAAGCCATTTGTGTTCTGTATTTTTGAATTTTTCTATGTCATTATATTGTTATAATTGTTATCTCTGTCAGTACTGCAGAACGTTTATCCCTGGGCATTCACTGAAAAGGGGCACTGGTCCTCAGCTGGACTTTTCCACTCAACAAATGGTAAATAAATCAACTAATAAAATAAACAGTTAAACATTTTAGAAGCATAGCTCTTTGCAAAATGGTACGACTAATTCGAAATGTTGAGTTAAAATATTAAACATAGCAAAAGAACACATAAAAGCAAATATTTTTAATGCAAAATTAAGCAATAATAATTAGTTCAAGTTTATAATACACTGGCAACCAGAAATGAAAGGATATATTAAAATGTGTATCCTAAGACACCAGTTTTATATATGATTACAGTATAACAGAGCTAACTCATTCATTATTGCTTATAATAACTTATTAATTAGTGGTGGTACCAGCTTTGGTACTAAAAACCGAGGTCAGTGTCAAGGTAAAAGTGATCTGAAGCTACATGAAAGGCTGTTAGTGAATTTTAACTCATAAACTTCAGGACAGAAAGGACCATGAAGTTTTAATGATTGCATTTGCATATCTATGAACAATCAACATAGTCCAAAAGCTTCCAGCCTATAAATGGCATATGCATTACAGCAAGAATACATGAGTAGATTGATGGTCTAAGCAAAATGTTTTTGTTTGTTTGTTTATGTATGTATGTATGTATGCATGCATGTATTTGACATTTTGTTTACTGGGAAAGTCTGACTGGGCCAGAAAGTGGACATTTTCAAAAGAGGCCCAGGGAGAAAAGCTCCATAATCACAAACTTGCAAAAGTTAAGTACAGCCATTTTAAATCATAAAGTATTGTGTTACACTTCAAAACATAAGCATGAAAAAAGTATTGTAATGAGAAAAACATAGAACATATGTTTTATAGTAGAGTGCAATGAAAATAATAACAACAGGTTGAGAAAAATATGGGAGGAAAAACTCAACAGTCATATTATTTGTTACATAGAGTAGTATATGATAAATGAGACCTGAGACCATTCTAATAAGATATTTAAGGAGATATTAGAAATGACATGATTACAGATGGTGAGGGAAATTGAGTGATGTCTTAGTATAAGAGTTGGTGTTCATGTTATGGTTATAGAAGGACGAAGGACAGAGAGAAGGAGATTATAAGAGTGCAGGGTAGGTTGTCTTCAGGTAGCGCAGATGAGTAGAAAGGAAATGGAAAGAGGTTGAGGAAAGGTCTGTAGAGATGAAGTGAATAAGGTAAGGTAGTGGAAAAAACAAAAGGAATGAGTGGAGTAGGAGGCTGGAGAGGGTTGTGCAGTATAGTGAGTAAGTTCAACCAGGATCGGTACAGGATCAGGTCCAAGGTTTGTAAAGTATTCTTTTAGGTGGCATTTAAAGGTGGGTATGTTAAAAATAGTTCTGTTGGTTACAGGTAAGGAGTACCATTTTTTGCTATTGAGTACAAGTACAGGCTTTTCCCAGGGGGATTATTCAGTTAATTTATGGTGAGAAGTTGTTTGTCTTCTGGTCTAAAAGCTCATTTAGGGAAATAAATGTTGATTGAAGGGGTATTGTTTGCATATAATTTTATGTATTGCTAGAAACTAAATGTAGGGGAGGTGGAGGAGGAGTTCCAGCCAGCTAAGGGTAGGCCGAGCTTGACAGTGGTGGGTAAAGTAGGATGAATTAGTTGCAAACTTGGTAATTTTGTTGTAGCAGCTTTCAATTTATTTATGTTTTTACTGAGGATTGTAAATTGGTTAGAATTGGTGCTCATAGTGTAGGAAGGGCAGAAGGTAGGTTTTGGCTACAGTCATTTTTGTCAGTGTACTCAGAAAATGTTTAGTTCTGTACAGTCTGCCTAGTTTTTAATGGGTTTCATGATATTGATTTGGATGTGGAGATGAACTATAAGATTATCATCTATTATGACTTCTAATAGTTTGGTATGGTGGACTAATTCAATTTCAGTGCCATTTGCCAAAAAGATTTTGAAAGATGCATTGTTAGTGGTGTATGTTTTTTGCGGAAAGAGAGGGAGTTTGGTTTTCTGGGGGTCGAGTAGGAGCTGTTTTCTTGAAAGCAAGGTTTCCATGGAGATAATGAAGTGGACATCCTACAAAAGGGCCTCACTGAGACCGATGCCTGGTGTAAAAGCCATGGCTTGAAGCTCAATGCCAAAAAGTGTATTGTCAGCCCCCTTTGGTAAAAACTCTGTACCCATGAACTACCACATAGCTGGTAGTCTATTTAATGCTGAAAATGTGATAAGAGACCTTGGGACACAGGTGGACAGTAGTCTCTCCTTTGATAATCACATTGCCACAGTGGTCAGGAAATCCTTCTACATGGCTCACCTCATCACAAAAGGTTTCTCATCCAGAAAAAAAGAGGTCATTGTTCCCCTCTACTCATCACTCATTAGATCCATTATAGAGTACAATGCCCCTTTTGGTATGTACCTCACAAGACATCTACAACAACTGGAAAGGCCACAGAAATACCTCACAAAGAGGATTACTGGCCTCAAACAGATGCCCCACGCAGACCGTCTCAAAAGCCTCCAGCTTTACTCCGTCACATATTGCCTACTCAGAGGCAATCTCTGCCTAACATACAAAGCTATGTCAAACCCAGAGCTGTTGGACATGCTCCACTTAAAGAAATCCCAATCCCTCTGAGCTACACGCTCTAGGGACCTATACCTTGTCACCACAATAAACAGAACATGCTGGAGGGATAGATTCCTGTCCCAGAGACTTCCCATACTCTGGAACAGACTACCTATCTATGTCAAACAGAGCTCCTCATTAGCACTTTTCAAGAAAAATCTTGATGATTAGATGGGAGATAGGAAATTCATCCTGGGGATCACTTCTGTGGCTTTGCTCATCAGGGGTACAGGAAAATAATTTCTTGAGTGGCGAAGGCCAGGGTACATTTTTGGCTATGCTTATATAGGTCCTAGGGCCAATAGCCTAGTACCTACCTATAAACCTATGAACCTATGACAGTTTATTGAATGATTTCTTAGAAGTACAGTGTTGTTAGTTTGAGGATAGGAGGATGAGTAGAGGAAATTAAATAAGTAAAGTACAATTGTAGATGTAGTGATGGTGGGTGGGAATTGGGGGTATGGTAGAGTAGGGGAGTGAAGCCTAAGCGTAGTGAGAGGTTAGTGGAATGGGTCGGCCCAAGGTGCAGTTAGTACCAGGAAAACAATCTGTAAAACTGTGGTAAGACAGGAGGTAAGACATGTCCTATTCATTTTCAAGACAGAAACACAAGCTGCTTAATTTTCTGTTAACATATACCTACGTTAACTGCAACAGGCAGTACTGTGGTGACTTTAGCTTGAAATGAGGCTATAGTAGCTGAAAGGACGGCCAGTCATGTACTTCAGTGGAATGCAGTAATGCCCCCACCCCACTGATGGTTTCAAACCCATATGGTTATTACCAAAAACAATCAGTGAGGTAGAATGTTTATGGATTCAAAGACAAAGTATTTGAACTTTAAATACTGGATGTGAGTTATAGCATATGATTTTTTTACAAAATGAGAAAATATTTTGTAAAGAAAAGATGGTCAGTAATGTATTGCTGTTCCTAATGCAGCGTGATTAAACAGTGAATGAGTGAGTTCAATTTATGAGGGTTAGATATAAGGCTGTTTTTTTTCCTGGGGTTAGAAATAAAATCTCCTAAAGGTTAAACAGTCTTTACACCATATGAAATAGATGTATCGGAGATGAAACAGATATGTGAATAAGTTGGCCCTTACTTATAATCTGTGTGTTCGAATATTTATATTATGGCAGGGAGGAAAGGGGGTATATAAAAATAATAGGAGGCCACAGCTATCAAAGGACATACTTCCCACCACTTAATTCAAAAGTGTCACATAGGATGCCACAGCTATCGAAGGAAATACTTCCCACCACTTTATATACAAAAGTGTCACATAGTATGCCACAGCTATCAAAGGACATACTTCCCACCACTTAATTCAAAAATGTCACATAGAATGCCACAGCTATCGAAGGAAATACTTCCCACCACTTTATACAAAAGTGTCACATAGGATGCCACAGCTATTGAAGGACATACTTCCTACTACATAATTCAAAAGTGTCACATAGGATGCCACAGCTATTGAAGGACATACTTCCCACCACTTTATACAAAAGTGTAACATAGGATGCCACAGCTGTTGAAGGGCATACTTCTCACCACATAATTCAAAAGTGTCACATAGGATGCCACAGCTATCGAAGGACATACTTCCCACCACTTAATTCAAAAGTGTCATATAGGATGCCACAGCTATCGAAGGAAATACTTCTTACCACTTTATACAAAAGTGTAACATGGGATGCCACAGCTATTGAAGGACATACTTCCTATCAAATAATTAAAAAGTGTCACATAGGATGCCAGAGCTATCGAAGGACATACTTCCCATCACATTATGCAAAAGTGTCACATAGGATGCCACAGGACATATCGAAGGACATACTTCCCACCACTTTATACAAAAGTGAGACATAGGATGCCACAGCTATTGAACGGCATACTTCCTACCACATAATTGAAAAGTGTCACATAGGATGCCACAGCTATCAAAGGAAATACTTCCCACCGCTTAATTCAAAATTGTCACATAGGATGCCACAGCTACTGAAGGACATACTTCCTACCACTTAATTCAAAAGTGTCACATAGTATGCTACACTTATCCAGGGACATACATCCCAACACTTAATTCAGAAGTTTCACTTAGCTTGCTAACAAGCTGTTATTGCCTTTACACTCTCATTCCAGCTGCTAATCCCTAAATACTCCGTGATGTAGAGCTCAAGTATTTGTTAGTTTGTTATACCTGTTTATACTATAGAGTGTATAATTGCCTTCTATACACAATGTATCCAGCTACATTCTGTTTTTGTTCCTTTACACTTTTTATTTCATTTCATTTGCTGTTTACTCTTTTATCTCTTTTTTCCAAGGATGAGAATGAAATGTATTTATTTATTGATTGATTGATCAATTGATTGATTTATATTTGGTTAGGTCATGTCAAGCTCCTTTTTTTCAGAGGAGGTCTGTGGGAAAGATTCAAAAAAAAAAAAAAAAACTTTTTTAGTGAGAAAAAATATCAAAGAAATTACAGCAGACTCTTTGTAAGTACAAACAATGTCTGAGGTATAATGATTTCAGATTCAATGTAGGCTATGGCTGGTATTCATAGCCGTAGTGTGAACACATTTCAGGTATCCTCACTTTCAGCAAATGACCGTAGCTAGCCAAGATTTATAGAGACCATTTATAGTAATGCATGATGGTCACAAATTAATGTAAGCAAATTAACTATAAGGAGATGTAAATGATAAGGTAAGTAAAGTGATGTATGTTAATGAAGCCGACTCACAATTCATAGTGAAAGTTTCATGCCATCTGGACATTCGTTGTTAAAAATGTAACTGCTCATATTATATCTGCTTTGCAATTCACACAGATACTTGCTGATAAAAAGAATTGAAATCATCCTACTTCTGCCCAGTGCAACAGTCACTCACAAAAACACACTCATCAGTCAAACAACACCTACCTTCCTCAGAAAAAAATTAGTTATGTGACACAAACGTAATAATAATATTACACATGTAGAGTCCAGCCAAATAAAGTCCTGCTGAAGTGATTTTTGTAGTAACATGAATACATTACTATAGTAAATAAAGCAGTTTGTTAACACATTCATCTTTTCATCAGCCTCTACCACATCTTTGTGATCATAATGACACTCGGGAATCTCCCAGTAAAGACAAATGTGCTGTCAACAAAACATCCTTGACATTTGAGAGTACTTCTACCATGTATGCACAAACAGTAAAATACACCAAAAATGCATTTTCTTAGTGATCACTAATCATTTCCACTGCTGCTGTAATGATTTCCCCTTTACAAGTGACGCAAATGTAATGTGACAGGCTCATTGTAATATGCCCATGTAGTAATGTGCCCATTGTAATAAAAAAAAACATTTCTTGAAGTAAACTCAATAATCCTACGCCACGTTAAACTGTTTCATATTAATCTGCTATATTTCTATCATGTTTTCATTCCTTTCAAAATTCCATGATATCCTAAGTAATTTGCCATGTAAGTCCATTAATCCCCAAGCAATATGGTGCTGTTAAACATACTCAGGTAAGTTCAGTGTCCTTTAAACATTTTGTTTATATCTATGAGTCATGGTAATACACAAATATCTAAGACACCTTATCCTCATACTAGATTTCCCCTTAATGCTTATCCTCATGTCCTTTACACTTTTGCTATAGGTAGACATATGTATAAAACATCTCCATGTTTCCATAGTCAGTGTGAATTACCTCAGTTGACTTTATTTGCATAATGACTGAGTGCCGTTTTTTGCAAATTACCACTATGCTCAGCAGTAACCTGGAAATGAGACTACACAAGTGGTGTCAAGGTGTATGTGACAAGCTCTGAATACCACAATCGGTGTCAAGGTGTGTGTGTGACAAGCTCTGAATACCACAGTAGGTGTCAGGGTGTGTGTGACAAGCTCTGAATACCACTCTAGGTGTCAAGGTGTGTGTGATAAGCTCTGAATACCACAATAGGTGGCAAGGTGTGTGTGACAAGCTCTGAATACCACAATAGGTGTCAAGGCATTTGTGACAAGTTCTGAAAAACCACAGTAGGTGTCAGGGTGTGTGTGATAAGCTCTGAATACCACTCTAGGTGTCAAGGTTTGTGTGATAAGCTCTGAATACCACAATAGGTGGCAAGGTGTGTGTGACAAGCTCTGAATACCCACACTGTTTACTTCCCTGGACCACTGTCTAGCAAGGTGACTGACATGATTCCTGGGGTTAATTTCCTTTCTCCCATTCAATTGTCAAGGTTCCTTTTGAAGAGGGCCAAAGAGGTGCTCTGCTTGACATGTATGAGCAGTCTGTTCCAAAGTCTGGGGAGTCTCTGGGTCAGGAACCTATCCCTCCAGCATGTTTTGTTTATTGTGATGACAAGGTTTAGATCCCTGGAATGTGTGGCTCTGAGGGATTGGGATTTCTTTAAGTGTAGCATTCCAACAGCTCTGGGTTTGACATGGCCGTGTATGTTAAGCAGAGATTGCCTCTGAGTAGACGATATGCGACAGATTATAGCTGGAGTTTTTTAAGGTGGTCAGGGTAGGGCATCTGCTTTAGGCCTATGATTCTTTCAGTGACGTATTTCTGTGGCCTTTCCAGTTGTTGCAGATGTCTTGAGAGGTACATACCAAACGGGGCATTGTATTCTATAATGGGTCTAATGAGGGATGAGTACAGTGGGACAATGAACTCCTTTTTTCTGGATGAAAAGCCCTTAGGGATGAGGTGTGCCACATAGAAGGATTTCCTGACAGTTGTGGCGATGTGGTTATCGAAGGTGAGACCACTGTCCACCTGTGTCCCTAAGTCTCTTATCACACTTTCAGTGTTTACTTTACTGTCACCTATGTGGTAATTCATGGGTACATGTTTTTTCCCAAAGGGGATAACTATACATTGCTTGGCATTAAGCTTGAGCCCATGGCTCTGGCACCAAGCATCTGTTTCTGTAAGGCCCTTTTGTAGAGTATCCACATAATTTGGGGATTCAGTAATGGCTTCCAGTTTGCAGTCATTTGTAAACATTATTAGCCAGAGTCCCTTAGTGTTGGCCTTTACTTCAGAAAAGTAAATGCCAAACAAGAGTGGTCCCAGGACTGAACCCTGAGGTACTCCACTTGTCACTTGTCTGGAGCTGGATTTGGAGTCAGCTACTTTTACAGTGTGGGTTCTGTCAGTAAGCCAGTTGGCAACCCATCAAGTAACATAGGGATTAATGCCCAGCTTAGTAAGTCTATTTATGATTCTACAGTGGGGGATGGTGTCAAAGGCTTTGGCGAGGTCCAGATAGGCTGTGTGGACTGCCTTACCCTTGTTCACAGCTCTGGAGACTGATTCAAAGAAGTCAATCAGGTTTAGGAGACAAGATCGGCCCTTCAAGAACCCAAACTGGGTGGCGTCCTGTGTTTGAAGGTTGCTGATGGCTTTGTTTATAAGTTCCATGATAATACGTTCCATGGCATTGCAGATCAGGCTCATCAGACTGTAGTCTGTAGTTCCCGGGATCCAAGGTGGATCCCCCCTTGTGGAGTGGGATAACTGTAGCCACTCAGTGGTCATGAAGCCTGAGGTGAGGCTATGATTAAACATGACACTTAGGTAAGGTGCCAGTTCATTTTGTAGTTCATGTAGTACACAGCCTGGGATGTCATCTGGTCCCGTGGATGCTGTATTTTTAGCTTTGGAGAGTTTGTTTTTTACCCATTATAACCAGAATTTAGCAATCTTCTGGTATTGAGATGGGCCATATAGGGGGTGAGAGGGGGGTGAATTTGGCACTGAATTGATCTGCCAGGATATTGGCAATATCCTTTGGATCAGTATATTTAATGCCATTCTGTTGTAGCTCAGAGCAGATCTGAGCATTACCATTTAGATTATTGATATAGTTATAGAATGCCTTTATTTTATTTATTTATTTTACATTTGTTGACCGGGCTAGTCCAGCTGGATAATTTCCATTTTCAGTGGAGGCCTCCACAATTGTAAACAAGGTTAAACATTTAAGCAACAATGCATACATTTTAGTCTAGTAAAAAATACAGCTAAAAAAAAAACAGATGAAAAACAAATAGTCCTAACTATATATTAAGAAAGGTTGTATAAACATAATTGTTGAAGAAATTGTTTGTACTTTTTGGAACAGTACAGTAATTAAGTAATTTGTGATAGCAGAGAAAGATAGGGATATTTAAATAGGGAAATATGACTGAAGAAAGGAAAAGTCATTTAGTCTGGATTGGTACAGGAGCAGAGCCAGAAGTTGTTCAGATGTAATAGAAGTTGTTTTTTAAAAAGGTGAAAGGAGTCTAGTGAGGTAATGTGAGTTTGAAAATAGACAGTTACCTGCTGAATTTGTAATTCTAGTTGTGTTGACTTGTAGCCTTGTGGTTGTCTTTGGAATATTTGGCAATTTTATTTTCGTAACTAGCTTTGGAGGATTTTATGAGGAATCTCAGCTTCTTACTGAGGCTGGTAACGGAGATTTGTGTCTCTAAGTGTCAGGCAATCTTGCTTTTTCCCATTTCTGAAATTTAAAAAAAAGTTCAGTTACAGATTTGCTGTTCTGAACTGTTTGTAAGTTTCTTGGAAGCCATTACTTGCTTGGGCTCAAGGGAAGTCTCTGTGTTCATCAGTGGCAGTGGTAAACACTGAACAGCCTGCCTGCCCCTGTGGGAGTGGTTACTGCCTAGAAACTGTAGTTTTACTGGCCATTTTGGGTTATTCCAAACTCCTTGAGCCCCCTCTCTTAAAACCCTCTTTTGCGTGTTTTTGCGCATAGCGCAGCATTGGGCAGCACCGCTTAATCAAGTTTAAACTATTCCTGGCTCCACAAAGTCTGCTCTTCACTTTTTCCCTTAGAACTGTTCCAAATCTCAAAGTAAGCACTCTATTTTCCTTCTAAAACCCAGCAGTAGCTAGGATAAGTGTCTTATACGTAAGCACTAATAAACTAAAGCACTACACCCTATCATACTCCCTTTAAGTACTTGGCTCCCTATTGGTCTTTTTTGATCAAGTCAAAAAGTAATTCCTTATACTATTCTGGCATATCCAAAAGTCAGTTTCAGGTTTACTCTCCAGTCCAACTGGTGAATATGGGAATCTTGAGGCAATGTTACAACTGGATTATGTACACAGACCACCCTCTCCTCTTCCCAACAAGCTCAAATATATGTGAGAGATGCAACTAGTATTTAGAATCCTAGAATTTATAAACTCAAATGCTATGGAACAACTTGTTACCACTCCTACAAGAGGGGAAAACATACTGGACCTGATCATCACCAACATGGGGACTCTATGCTCCAGACCAGAAGTGTATCCCTCACTGGTAAGATCAGACCATAAACTAATCTCACTGGATATTCACATCCCGACACCACCCCCTGCCCAGAAAACCACAGTGAAAAACTTCTCTAAAGCAAATTTCACACTCCTCAAAACCGAGGTGGAATCCTTCAAAGCCCCCAGGCCTGTGGAAAATATGGCCCAGACCACAGAATCCTTTATAAACGCATTCTATGAACACCTTCAGGAATGCATGGATCATGCGATCCCAAATAAAACCAAGACCCAATCCTCCAAAGGCAGACGTCCTGTCTGGTGGACCCCAGCCATAAACAAACTATACAATAGAAGGAGGAAGCTACTAAATGATAGAGCAAAATTTCAAAAAGGGAAGGCATCTCTGATCAGTATTAGCAAAAAACTACGGGCACTCATAAAATCGTCTAAGGCCAGCTTCAAGAGAAAAATTGCACAGGACACTAAGAATAATCACAAGGCTTTATTTAGTTATGTTAAGAACCTGGGTGGTAATTCCCAGATATGCTCAGAATTAGTCCAAAATGACAAAAAATACACCAAACCCACAGACATTGCCAATATCCTAGCTGACAGGTTCAGCGCAAACTCCCCACCAAAAGGGCAAATATCTATCCCAGCAGAGTGCTGCCCCTGACATCTCAGATGCTCAGGTAACAGCCCTCTCCAAAGCAAAAACACAGCACCAATGGGACCAGAAGGTGTCCTGGGCTGCATCCTACATGAACTCCAAGAAGAGCTAAACCCAAACATAAAACTACTGTTCAATCTCAGCCTTACTACAGGATATGTACCCAAAGAGTGGCGACAGCAACTGTGGTCCCTCTCCACAAAGGTGGTGCCTCAATGGATCCTGGAAACTATTGCCCCATAAGCCTGACTAGCTTGGTCTGCAAAGCTATGGAAAGGATCATCATGGACCTCATAAATAAAGATATTGGGGACCTACAGACACTGGATCCTACCCAGTTCAGCTTTGTTAAGGGCAGATCCTGCCTCTTAAACCTGGTTGATTTCTTTGAAACAGTCACCAAGGCCATTGACGAGGCGAAGGTGGTCCACACAGCCTACCTGGACCTCGCAAAAGCCTTTGATACAATACCCCACTCGGGCATTATAGATAAGTTCACCAGCTTAAATATAAACCCCTATGTCACTAGATGGGTTGCAAACTGGCTCAGGGACAGAACCCACATGGTTAGAATTGCTGGAGCCATGTCAGACTCTAAACCAGTTACAAGTGGCATTCCACAAGGCTCAGTCCTGGGACCTCTCTTGTTCGGTATATATTTCTCGGAGGTACAGGCCAACACGGAAGGACTGTGGCTGACCAAGTTCGCAGATGACTGCAAACTGGGCACCATAATCGACTCTCCAGCTGACACAAGCATCCTCCAAAAGGGCCTCATAGAAACAGACAACTGGTGCCAGAGCCATGGCCTCAAGCTAAATGCCAAAAAGTGTATAGTCATCCCCTTTGGCAAAAACAAAGTGCCCACAAATTACCACATAGGTGGTAATCCATTAAGTACAGAAGAAGTAATTAGGGACCTGGGGACCCAAGTTGATAGCAATCTCTCATTTGACAACCATGTGGCCAAAGTGGTTAGAAAAACATTTTATATAGCCCACCTAATCATGAAGGGATTCACATCTTTACTCATTCCTCATCAGGTCCATAATTGAGTACAATGCCCCTTTTGGGATGTACCTTACCAGACACCTGCAGCAACTGGAAAGACCCCAAAAGTACCTCACCAAGAGGATCAAAGGGCTCAAACAGATGCCATATGCTGCCCGGTTAAAGAAACTCCAGCTCTACTCAGTGGCATACCACCTGTTCAGAGGCGATCTGTGCCTGACGTATAAAGCCATGTCCAACCTGGAATTAATGGACATGCTGCACCTCAGAAAATCCAAATCCCATCGAGCTACACACTCGAGAGACTTGAACCTCAGCACTGAAATAAATAGGACATGCTGGCGGGACAGATTCATAACCCAGAGGCTCCCTTCACTCTGGAATAAAATCCCAGTCCAGGTTAGGCAGAGTCCGTCACTGACTTTCTTCAAGAGGAATCTTGATGAGTGGATGGGAGATCGCAGGTTTACCCCGGGTATCACTTCTGTGTCACTGTTAGACAAAGGCACAGTATACTAACCTCAAAAAAGGGCATAGCAAAATTAATTTAAAATGGGTGGCAAAAGCCAAACACATTCTGGCTAGGCTTATAAATGCCCTAGGGCAGATAGCCTAGTATGAACCTATGAACCTATGAACTATATAGCCAAACTGGAGGCTGAGCTCTCTCAACATAGTACTGGTATGGTCAGTCTGGAGGAGAAGGTAATCACACACACCACAAATCCAGTCTCACATAGACCTATCGCACAGCAAAACAAACACATAAACACACAAAAACATACTCAGAGACTCTAAATAAAAATCTGCCCAAGCAACAGAGACCTCCAAAGCAGACATCCAAGCAACTGCTACCCCACAACAATACCCACGTATCACATAGTTCACAAAGTCAGTGTGACACACAGTCACAGCCCTTAAGGATAAACAACACACCTAATACACTTGTAATAGGTGACTCTATAGTCAGACACACTGACGTCCCTCTCACCAGGCTGAACAAGGAGAAGGTCACTGTAAGCTGCCTGTCAGGTGCCAGGATCCGCCACATAACACAAGCACTCAGGTCACTCCAAAGCAAGTACAAATATGACTCCGTCATTGTCCATGCTGGTGTGAATGACCTGAGACGTACCTCCCTGGATTACATGAAAAGAGACATAGAGGAGCTCTCTGATCATGTGGCCCAGGCCGGTATGACCCTGACCTTGAGTAGCATCTTACCCTCACCAAGAATGATACCACAGTATAAAGACAAAATGATCAATTTCAACAATTGGCAAAGTATTGGTGTCACTCAAAGGGGATCCAGTGTCTGTCAGCCTGGGATGACATGCTTGCCAAGCCAAGTTGCTTCACTAGGGACGACTTGCACCTGTCACCCCTGGGTTTTTGAATACTGGCCAAGGCTCTTGCCACCCCCATAGTGCCTTTTTTAGGCAAGGCTCAAAAGACAAACCCACCTCCTTAGACAACACAAGGAAAAAGAAACTAAGGGTAATGCTGCTCAACGCCAGAAGTCTAAACCTCAAGATGCACACACTCGAGGCTCTCCTCAGTGTGGAGAATATTGATATCTATGCAGTAACAGAAATCTAGTTCAAGGCTCCTGAGAGCACCCCAGCACTACCAGGCTATACCTCATACCATGCTTTTCGGCCCCAAAACTCGGACCAAACCACAAGAGGAGGGGGAGTATCCATATTCATCAAAGATACCCATACCTCCAGGCTAGTGGCACTGCACAAAGCATCTGAGACCATCCATGTGCAACTAACAGTGGGCAAAACTGCCTTCCAGTTTGTAGCCAGCTACAGACCACCCTCCCAAACTCAGGAATCCCACTCGGCTTTCCTGAAGACACTGAAGAATATGAAGGTCTCTCCAAACACCATTATATTGGGTGACTTTAACTACCCAAACATAGACTTGGAACACTACTCAAGCCCCAACACCCTAGCCCAACGGTTCCTAGAATTTATAAACTCAAATGCTATGGAGCAACTGGTCACCACTCCCACAAGAGGGGAAAACATATTGGACCTGATCATCACCAACATGGGGACTCTATGTTCCTTACCAGAGGTATACCCCTCAATGGTAAGATCTGACCATAAATGGATCACTATGGACATCTATATCCCATTCCCACCCCCAGCAAAGGAAACTATGGTCAAAAACTTCTCAAAAGCAAACTTCCCACTTCTCAAAGCCGAGGTGGAATCCTTCAAAGCCCCAGGGCCAGTGGAAAATATGGCCCAAACCACAGAATCCTTTACAAATGCATTCTATGGATACCTACAGGAATGCATGGATCATGCTATCCCAAATAAACGCAAGACACACTCCTCCAAAGGCAGGAGACCTGTCTGGTGGACCCCAGCCATAACTAAGCTGTACAACACAAGGAGGAAGCTACTACATGATAGGGCAAAATCCCTGAAAGGGAAGGCAACTCTGATCAGTACTTGCAAGAAACTTCGATCCCTCATAAAATCATCTAAGGCTAGCTTCGAAAAAAAAATTGCACAAGACGCTAAAGATAACCACAAGGCTTTCTTTAGTTATGTCAGAAACCTGGGTGGAAACTCCCAGATATGCTCTGAGTTAGTGCAAAATGACAAAAAATACACTGAACCCACAGACATTGCCAACATCCTGGCAGACAGGTTCAGTGCAAACTTCTCCCCCCCCCAAATGAGCAAATGACTATCCCAACAGAGTGTAGCCTCCCTGACATCACAGATGCACAGGTGAGAGCTGCCCTCTCCAAAGCAAAAAACACAGCATCAATGGGACTGGACGGTATCCAGGGCTGTGTTTTACATGAACTCCAAGAAGAACTGAAGCCTCACTTAAAATCACTGTTCAGTCTCAGCCTTACAACAGGATATGTACCCAAAGAATGGCATACAGCAACAGTGGTCCCACTCCATAAAGGTGGTGCCACAATGGACCCCGGAAACTATCGCCCTATAAGCCTAACTAGTCTGGTCTGCAAATCTATGGAGCATATCATCATGGAACTCATAAACAAAGACATTGGGAACCTCCAAACACTGGATCCTACCCAATTCGGCTTTGTTAAGGGCAGATCTTGCCTCTTGAACCTGGGCGATTTCTTTGAAACAGTCACAAAGGCCATAGACGAAGTGAAGGTAGGCCACACAGCCTACCTTGACCTTGCAAAAGCCTTCGAAACAATACTCCACTCGGGCATCATAAATAAGCTCACCAGCTTAAATATCAACCCCTATGTCACAAGATGGGTTGCAAACTGACTTAGGGATGAACCCACATGGTCAGAATTGCAGGTGCCATGTCAGACTCTAGACCAGTTACAAGTGGCATCCCACAAGGCTCAGTCTTGGGACCTCTCTTGTTCGGTATATATTTCTCTGAGGTACAGGCTAATACAGGAGGACTATGGCTGACAAAGTTTACAGATGACTGCAAACTGGGGGCCATAATCGACTCGCTGGCTGACACAAGCATCCTTCAAAAAGGTCTCACAGAGATGGATAACTGGTGCCAGAGCCATGGCCTAAAGCTAAATGCCAAAAAGCGCATAGTCATCCCCTTTGGGAAAAACAAAGTGCCCACAAATTACCGCATAGGTGGTAATCCATTAAGTACGGAAGAAGTAATTAGGGATTTGGGGACCCAAGTAGATTGCAACCTCTCCTTTGACAATCACATTGCCAAGGTGGTTAGAAAGACATTCTATATAGCCCACCTTATCACGAAGGGGTTCACATTGAGATCAAGAGAGGTCATTGTGCCCCTCTACTCATCACTCATCAGGCCCATAATTGAGTACAATGCCCCATTTGAGATGTACCTTACCCGACACCTGCTACAACTAGAAAGACCCCAAAAGTACCTCATCAAGAGGATCAAGGGACTCAAACAGATGCCCTACGCAGTTAGGCTAAAGAAACTCCAGCTCTACTCAGTTGCTTACTGCCTACTCAGAGGAGATCTGTGCCTGACGTATAAAGCCATGTCCAACCCAGAATTAATGGACATGCTCCACCTCAAGACATCCAAATCCACCAGAACTACACGCTCCAGTGACTTAACCTCAGCACAGAAATAAATAGAACATGCTGGAGGGACAGATTCATATCCCAGAGGCTCCCCTCATTCTGGAACAAAATCCCAATCCATGTCAGACAGAGCCCCTCAATGACCCTCTTCAATAAGAATCTTGACGTTTGGATGGGAGATCGTAAATTTACCCCTGGGATCTCTTCTGTGTCACTGCTAAACAGAGGCATGGTAAACTAACCTTAAATGGGCTATCTTCTGTGATCTACTATACAGAGGCACAGTCAACTAATCTAAGAAGGGTGGCGAAAGCCAAACACACTCTGGCTAGGCTTGTAAATGCCCTAGGGCAGATAGCCTAGTATCAACCTATGAACCTATGAACCTATAAGGTATGTTTGATAAGTAGAAGTTATCAAAGATGGAAAATTAAAAAAAAAAGTGGGATTGCAGTGAAGAAGAAAGATGTTATGGTCACCCAGATGTCGAAGAGTGGGAACAGGCGTTCACAAACAGAAACACATAAAAAAATATTAAAATATGTAAAAATCAAGAGGACTGAGTCTAAAAATAGGTGAAGGGGATTGCATTGTTTATCTGCATGATCAGTGTTACAGAAAAGATGTTAAGGACTTGTATCAACAGTGATGAAATTTATCATTTGAGAAAAGTGTTCTACCCCAGTTATCAGATTCAAGTAAGTAAATAAACAATTCATTAAATAAACAAACAAATATGTATTTAAGTACAAAATTAATAGTCATGGATATGTCTACGCAGTTTATTTTTCACCATGTCAGGCAGTGAATATAGCTGCTTAAGTAAGCCCAGTAGAAATGTTAGCTTTTTACAGAAAAACACACCAAATATGCTACTTTGATGTTACACACTAAGTAAATTAACTATTCTGAATGACCTTTACCATGGTCACAACATAAAAGAAAAATAACAGGTAACAGAGACTGACAATACCATCTCAAAAGGTAATCCATTATGAGATATATAATAAATTGCTATAATAAAACCTTAGATATATTTTCAATTTAGTGGGTGACCTGTATGACATCTCATGGGGAAAGCAACATGTTAATTGCAAAACTGATAAGGTAAATAGTCATATTTGGTACTGAATCAGTTGGGCTTGCACTGGGCAAATACTTTAAGTTTAGAAATCAAAGAGCAAAGGTCAGATCCACCATAAATAATGATGAAAGGAAAGTTCCACTGCCTGAGGCCAGGAAGCTTTGAATTCGGTTGAGAAACTGAGGTGACAACAGTAAGGGATTTCATAGAACAAACAGACCGAGCAAGATGTGTTACTCTGACCTAGTTAACAAGTGTGGGAATAGAGCAACCAGTAAGTAACTTTAATGATAAGGATACAGGAATACTCTGACCTAATTCACGAGTATGGGAGAGTACAGCAACCGTTAGTAAGTTTAATGATAATGATACAGGAATACTCTGATCTAGTTCACATGTGTCCGGGAGTACAGCAGCCCTTAAACAATTTTACAATAAGAATACAGAAGTGATTATACTAAAGGAAGATCAGATAGCCCATGAGTTTCTTTAAAGAAGTTTTGTGGTACTTGTAAGAAGGAGGTGTGGTTAAACCTATACATTTTGTTAAGTAGTTTTGATAGCCAATTAGAACTGCAAAAGATGTAGTGTGGAGGGTATTATATTCTATGTGTGAAAATGCATTATATATGATTACACTATGCCTGGAGTGTGACAAAAAAGGGCACACCAAATATGTTACTTTAATGTTACACATTTTTTTTAATTTATTTTATTTTATGGGCAATCAAGGCAATGAGAAAACATGAGATAGGTATCTGCTATATATATATGTATATATATATATATATATATATATATATATATATATATATATATATATATATATATATATATAAAAATCTAGATTTGTTTTACCTATTTGTTGAGCAGGTAAGCTCATTGGATCCAACTGTTCCTTTTCAGTGGTGACCCAGGAACATTATCAGGTCAAGTGACTTTCTTAACTTCACACATTTGGTAAATGAAGATAGAAGGAATGAAATGTATCCAGACAGCTGGTTATTAACAGCTCACAGCTTCAGTCCTCTGTGCTGAGAAACATACACCGAGTGAAAGAATTGAAGAGACCAGTTAAACAAGACTGCAGAGGAATCTGTGGCATAAAAGAAACAGCAACTAATGTGCTACGTAATTAAGCAATGAATGTATAGCTGTGCACTTCGTTGTTATGGTGGACCTATACTTAGGTTGATGGCAATGATGGCGACATTACATAGAATTTTAATATTTTAGTGAAATTGTTTTAGTGTGCTCGGACCCTTTTGCTACTATATACTAACGTTTTATGTCATTAATCCATCAGAAAAAGGTGCACATTTTGCTTCAAAAACCTGTGGCTTCCTGATGTTGCTGTGTATATAGACAAACAACATAATTAGGAAGATTTTGTCACCTCTTTAGATGTAATGACTCTTACATAGTATGAACTCATTTTGTAAGAACTCTACTTATCTACCATGAATTTTCATACTTTTTTAGTTATTCAGTAAAAATAATTCATATGAATATTGAACAATAACAGAAAATTTTACAGAATACATTTTTTTCTGAGATATTGCTGTGTTTTCCTAAAATCTAAACAAAACAGCTACACAATTTATTATTTTTCTTCTGTCAAAAAAAGTTTCATACAAAAGCTATATACATTAGGAGGCTTTGGGAGAGAGAGTTACAAACAAGTTTTTCTTGTGACCTGCTTTTTCTAATTGACTTTATTTATACAGAAGTGCTGACTCATGCCTTTTATCAAGGTTATTTGTATGTTATAGATTGCACTTGCCCACGTGTGTGTGTGTGTGTGTGTGTGTGTGTGTGTGTGTGTGTGTGTGTGTGTGTGTGTGTGTGTGTGTGTGTGCTGGTATGTATGCATGTATGTATGCGTCTGTTTGTGGTACCTGGATGTGTTTGTATAAATGTTTGTGATAAGAAATATCAGGATGGTTGGATATTCTGAGATAACATGAGTAGTATACATGATTTCATTGATAAGAATGAATGAATGAAATATTGACTGAAACATGATGCCGTTTCCTTGATGAGTCAAGCCAAAACCCAGTGGCTTCAGTAGCTGCGGTGCTGCAAGAAATGTGCAATAACTGCTTTTGAAAGACAGCATTCCTCTCCATAATTCTTTTTTATATTTGCTAGGAAATGTTTTACATCATGATGAATATAAAAGACAAGGAAACTGTGAGTTAATAAACAACATGAAAAATGGAAGGCAGTGCTACCGTGCAATCCTGCTATATGTATACAACAAAAATAAGAACAAATAAGTGTGTTTTATCATGTTAGCACACTGTTTATTACAATGACGTTAGAATTACAAAATAGGTACATTCTGTGATGCAGAGTTACCATTTTTTGCCTTTATAGAGGAATTCTTAGAGATGTCCTCATACAGAGATCATTGCACACCTTTGTATCAGTGCATATCTTTAAATTATGCAAACCATCTAAACTTTCATCTTACATATACAGACAGCGTGTGGTCATTTCAGTATGGGAAATTATAAACAGTAATTCCCAATCACTCTGTCTTTATATAGCAAAAGTGAAACTGCATTTGTCTCTCTTAATTTACATATGAAATGTTTACATGAGGACATTGACCTCAGTGATTCTGGTGATGTGATAAGTTAGTCGAGCCTGATACACACACGCACACACACACACACACACACACACACACACACACACACACACACACACACACACACACACACTCACTAATTTCTGAGCAAACACACACATGCAGACACGCAGGTACACAGACAAAAACATGCATATACACATACCAGATGCACACACACACACACACATACGCACACAAACATGCACACACATATGCACATGGACATGCAGATGTGATCATACACACATATGAAAGAAAAAGCAACTGGAACAACGTACTATAAAATGTATTCACAAAACAGCAGAGCTTTCAGGTTAAGCAGCCCTTCCTCAGAGCAGTGAGGAAGGATTTCTTAACCTGAAAGCTTTGCTCTTTTGTGAATACATTTTATAGTACTTTGTTCCAGTTGCTTTTTCTTTGATATTCTTGCAATTTAACAACTGCTACTTTACCACCGTTCGTATTGTTACTGCTGATCATACACACACACACACACACACACACACACACATACACACACACACACACACACACACACACACACACACATTCCTGAGCAAACAAACAAATACAGACACACACACACACACACACACACACACACACACACACACACACACACACACACACACACACACACACACAAAATCAAGCATATTGACATACTCACACAGAAGCACAAACATGCACACACATATACACATGGACATGCAGATGCGATCACACACACACACACACACACACACACACACACACACACACACACACACACACACACACACACACACACACACACACACACACACACACACACAAAATGTATATACATGACACAAAGTCAGAAATATGCAAACTGAAGGCACAATTCTACAACAAATCATGTCATGAACTTTAATAGTCAAGAAAACTATTGGTATACAATACCTGATGTCATGGATCAGAACAAACCAAACCACAAATAGTAGAACTCATCATCATCATCATCACCTCCCCCCTTTCCCTATTTCTAATTGAGGTCAGGGTTCACACCAAGTGTTGCTACTACTCTTTATTAAATGCCAGTCTTCTACCTTGTTTGTCAGGCCTCACGGTCCAGGTATTCTCACACATCGACGATCCGTCTTGTTGCCATACTTCCTCATTTCCTTTTGCCTTCTTCCTGCTTCTCCCAAATCTTGTTCCCTAAATCATCTTCTGCTTTCCTGCACATGTGCCTGAACCACCATAATTTGTTCTCTTGATGTTCTCTGCAGTTGAAGTTTAGGTTATGCTTTGATGTCATCATTTCTTTGTGTGTTACAAGTGTGCATCCTACCACACCTGTCAGGTACTTAGTCTCCATCACCTCTATCTTCCTTTGCTGCTGTACCGTCACTGTCCAGGTTTCTGTACCATACATTAACACGTTGCTGCTGTACCGTCACTGTCCAGGTTTCTGTACCATACATTAACACGTTGCTGCTGTACTGTCACTGTCCAGGTTTCTGTACCATACATTAACACGTTGCTGCTGTACCGTCACTGTCCAGGTTTCTGTACCATACATTAACACGTTGCTGCTGTACCGTCACTGTCCAGGTTTCTGTACCATACATTAACACGTTGCTGCTGTACCGTCACTGTCAGGTTTCTGTACAATACATTAACACGTTGCTGCTGTACCGTCACTGTCAGGTTTCTGTACCATACATTAACACGTTGCTGCTGTACCGTCACTGTCCAGGTTTCTGTACCATACATTAACACGTTGCTGCTGTACCGTCACTGTCCAGGTTTCTGTACCATACATTAACACGTTGCTGCTGTACCGTCACTGTCCAGGTTTCTGTACCATACATTAACACGTTGCTGCTGTACCGTCACTGTCCAGGTTTCTGTACCATACATTAACACGTTGCTGCTGTACCGTCACTGTCCAGGTTTCTGTACCATACATTACCGTTGCTGCTGTACCGTCACTGTCCAGGTTTCTGTACCATACATTAACACGTTGCTGCTGTACCGTCACTGTCAGGTTTCTGTACCATACATTAACACGTTGCTGCTGTACCGTCACTGTCCAGGTTTCTGTACCATACATTAACACGTTGCTGCTGTACCGTCACTGTCCAGGTTTCTGTACCATACATTAACACGTTGCTGCTGTACCGTCACTGTCAGGTTTCTGTACCATACATTAACACGTTGCTGCTGTACCGTCACTGTCAGGTTTCTGTACCATACATTAACATGTTGCTGCTGTACCGTCACTGTCCAGGTTTCTGTACCATACATTAACACGTTGCTGCTGTACCGTCACTGTCCAGGTTTCTGTACCATACATTAACACGTTGCTGCTGTACCATCACTGTCCAGGTTTCTGTACCATACATTAACATGTTGCTGCTGTACCGTCACTGTCCAGGTTTCTGTACCATACATTAACACGTTGCTGCTGTACCGTCACTGTCCAGGTTTCTGTACCATACATTAACCGCGTTGCTGCTGTACCGTCACTGTCCAGGTTTCTGTACCATACATTAACACATTGCTGCTGTACCGTCACTGTCCAGGTTTCTGTACCATACATTAACACGTTGCTGCTGTACCGTCACTGTCCAGGTTTCTGTGCCATACATTAACACGTTGCTGCTGTACCGTCACTGTCCAGGTTTCTGTACCATACATTAACATGTTGCTGCTGTACCGTCACTGTCAGGTTTCTGTACCATACATTAACACGTTGCTGCTGTACCGTCACTGTCCAGGTTTCTGTACCATACATTAACACGTTGCTGCTGTACCGTCACTGTCCAGGTTTCTGTGCCATACATTAACACGTTGCTGCTGTACCGTCACTGTCCAGGTTTCTGTACCATACATTAACATGTTGCTGCTGTACCGTCACTGTCAGGTTTCTGTACCATACATTAACACGTTGCTGCTGTACCGTCACTGTCAGGTTTCTGTACCATACATTAACACATTGCTGCTGTACCGTCACTGTCAGGGTGCTGTACCATACATTAACACGTTGCTGCTGTACCGTCACTGTCAGGTTTCTGTACCATACATTAACACGTTGCTGCTGTACCGTCACTGTCCAGGTTTCTGTACCATACATTAACACGTTGCTGCTGTACCGTCACTGTCCAGGTTTCTGTACCATACATTAACACGTTGCTGCTGTACCGTCACTGTCCAGGTTTCTGTACCATACATTAACACGTTGCTGCTGTACCATCACTGTCAGGTTTCTGTACCATACATTAACACGTTGCTGCTGTACCGTCACTGTCCAGGTTTCTGTACCATACATTACCGTTGCTGCTGTACCGTCACTGTCCAGGTTTCTGTACCATACATTAACACGTTGCTGCTGTACCGTCACTGTCCAGGTTTCTGTACCATACATTAACACGTTGCTGCTGTACCGTCACTGTCAGGTTTCTGTACCATACATTAACACGTTGCTGCTGTACCGTCACTGTCCAGGTTTCTGTACCATACATTAACACGTTGCTGCTGTACCGTCACTGTCCAGGTTTCTGTACCATACATTAACACGTTGCTGCTGTACCGTCACTGTCCAGGTTTCTGTACCATACATTAACACGTTGCTGCTGTACCGTCACTGTCCAGGTTTCTGTACCATACATTAACACGTTGCTGCTGTACCGTCACTGTCAGGTTTCTGTACCATACATTAACACGTTGCTGCTGTACCGTCACTGTCCAGGTTTCTGTACCATACATTAACACATTGCTGCTGTACCGTCACTGTCCAGGTTTCTGTACCATACATTAACACGTTGCTGCTGTACCGTCACTGTCCAGGTTTCTGTACCATACATTAACATGTTGCTGCTGTACCGTCACTGTCCAGGTTTCTGTACCATACATTAACACGTTGCTGCTGTACCGTCACTGTCCAGGTTTCTGTACCATACATTAACAGTTGCTGCTGTACCGTCACTGTCCAGGTTTCTGTACCATACATTAACACATTGCTGCTGTACCGTCACTGTCCAGGTTTCTGTACCATACATTAACACGTTGCTGCTGTACCATCACTGTCAGGTTTCTGTACCATACATTAACACGTAGCTACTGTACCGTCACTGTCCAGGTTTCTGTACCATACATTAACACGTTGCTGCTGTACCGTCACTGTCCAGGTTTCTGTACCATACATTAACACGTTGCTGCTGTACCATCACTGTCCAGGTTTCTGTACCATACATTAACACGTAGCTACTGTACCGTCACTGTCCAGGTTTCTGTACCATACATTAACACGTTGCTGCTGTACCGTCACTGTCCAGGTTTCTGTACCATACATTAACACGTTGCTGCTGTACTGTCACTGTCCAGGTTTCTGTACCTACATTAACACGTTGCTGCTGTACCGTCACTGTCCAGGTTTCTGTACCATACATTAACACGTTGCTGCTGTACCGTCACTGTCCAGGTTTCTGTACCATACATTAACACGTTGCTGCTGTACCGTCACTGTTCAGGTTTCTGTACCATACATTAACACGTTGCTGCTGTACCGTCACTGTCCAGGTTTCTGTACCATACATTAACATGTTGCTGCTGTACCATCACTGTCCATGTTTCTGTACCATACATTAACACGTTGCTGCTGTACCGTCACTGTCCAGGTTTCTGTACCATACATTAACACGTTGCTGCTGTACCGTCACTGTCAGGTTTCTGTACCATACATTAACACGTTGCTGCTGTACCGTCACTGTCCAGGTTTCTGTACCATACATTAACACGTTGTTGCTGTACCGTCACTGTCCAGGTTTCTGTACCATACATTAACACGTTGCTGCTGTACTGTCACTGTCCAGGTTTCTGTACCATACATTAACACGTTGCTGCTGTACCGTCACTGTCCAGGTTTCTGTACCATACATTAACACATTGCTGCTGTACCATCACTGTCCAGGTTTCTGTACCATACATTAACACGTTGCTGCTGTACCGTCACTGTCCAGGTTTCTGTGCCATACATTAACACGTTGCTTCTGTACCGTCACTGTCCAGGTTTCTGTACCATACATTAACACGTTGCTGCTGTACCGTCACTGTCCAGGTTTCTGTACCATACATTAACACGTTGCTGCTGTACCGTCACTGTCCAGGTTTCTGTACCATACATTAACACGTTGCTGCTGTACCGTCACTGTCCAGGTTTCTGTACCATACATTAACACGTTGCTGCTGTACCGTCACTGTCCAGATTTCTGTACCATACATTAACACGTTGCTGCTGTACCGTCACTGTCCAGGTTTCTGTACCATACATTAACACGTTGCTGCTGTAACGTCACTGTCCAGGTTTCTGTACCATACATTAACATGTTGCTGCTGTACCATCACTGTCCAGGTTTCTGTACCATACATTAACACGTTGCTGCTGTACCGTCACTGTCCAGGTTTCTGTACCATACATTAACACGTTGTCCCATTGTTTTGAACATCTTGATTTTAAACTTATTTGGCCTTCTTCTCTCATACACTACGCCCAGCACTCTGTGCCAGTTGGCCGCAGCACCTCTGATTCTGCATTGCCCATCTCCACTCAGACTTCCCTTCCCCTCAATCAATGCACCGAGGTACTTGAAACTGTTAACCTGATCCACTCTTTTCCCTTCTATCTCAGCTGCAGTAGATAACGGTTATGTATGCAAAATAAACACATCTGTGTACTTACTGATTCCAACAAGCAGTAAACAACAAAACAAGTAAGAACACAAGTACACAAACAGATAGTTCAATAAACATCCAGTAAAAGGAGTTACTTTCCCAGGTTAAAACTTGAACTAATATTTAAAGTCATCATTAAAGATATATCTCTTATAACAGCAGAAAGACAGTACAATTTAAAGCATTATTTTTTTCAATCTTTCCAGCAATCTCTCAGGGAGCTAAAATAGAAATCTATGTTGTTTATAGAACAGTGCAAATGAAAAATGTAGTAAAACCTGTGTGATCCCATGCTCACAAAGAGAGAAACACCTTAACAAACACTATAGGAAAAATGATGAGAAAAACAAAAGAGGTTTACTTTTTATGGGTATAAATAAACATTTGTGGGAACACTAGAGCAGAATAATGTTCAGGCAGAAGCATGAGGTTTATGGGGAAACAATGGCTGAACAATTTATGTAATGCCGGAGTGACTGATAATTTTTAAAAAGAAAGAAAACATTCATAAGTCATAAGTGTATACTAGGCTAATAACCATTAAGGCCCTTAAAAGACTAGCCATGCAACCCAAATGTGACCCACAAATTTGATTTATATTTCATTTATAGAGAGTGATTTACATAGGATCCAGACCAGGTGTGAATTTCCAATTACCCATTTATTGGACTAAGTTGCACTTAAACAGGCAAAGGGAGGAACTTTGCTTCACATGGATGTAGAGCCTGCTCCAGAGAATGGGACTTCTCTGAGAAACACATCTGTCTCTCCAACATGTCCTGTTTATGATGCAAGCAAAATTTAGATCTTTTAATCTAGTAGCTCTAATGTTGTTTGTTTTGTGGATGTGCCAAAAATTTATCAAAACAGGGTCCAGAGATGCCTTGTATGCCTGTACTTGCTGATTTGAATTACCTGTTGGACAGGTGATAGAAGAAAACAATAATGGGTAGCAGATCAAGTTTGGCAAATTAGGGTCTCCTGACAAGACAAAATAATTGTTCTTACACAAAGGAGGTTTACCTTTAGTGTAAACAGAACATTTTTTTTTTATTTTTGATCAGAGAATTGCAGCAAGTCAGCTTGGTGTTAGCAAAACAGGATTTGCACGATGCAGATATTTCTTCTTCCTGACTCGAGTACTGTTGTTTAAAAATGTGGATGACTTAATGGAAGAGTAATAATCTTCTCAAAGTTTTCAGGACAACAATAAAGATTAAAAGGAGGTACAGTTATATATACAAGTGGGATGTGAGACACTGACTTTTCATTTTTATCTACTGGACTTCAGACTCTATCTGGAGAGGGAAATTCCCTGATTTACCTTTGCAGAGGAACTCACATTGTGAGGGAGAGGAAAAACATGGAAGAATGCACTTCTGCTTGAGTAAATCAGAGCTTGGCTGGTTGAATAAGAGAGTTACTGCAGCAAATATATATAATCCTGGACTTTGACACCTGGCAATTTTTGACATCAAGTCCGAGTATGTCTTCTAATGACTACACCTCAGTGCAGCCTTAGACACAGCTTCTACAGAAACATAAGAACATTGCAAGGTGAGGGTATATAAGGCTGTTGGTGTTTTGTCATATTATCTGATGAAGTAAGTGACGAAAACGTATTGTAGATGCTGCTATTGTTAATGCACTTTGGAGAGCCTTTATTGCTGCAATAAAACTGCTTTGGGAAGATTTGCCTGCTTGTTCTTACTTGGTAACATTCGTAGTGCTGAAGGATCGGGTTTTTGGTTTTGCACGGCATTTTATCTTCTTTTTTGTGTGTGTATGCCAGGCAAACATCATCTCTCAAAAGTGTGTATGAGACAGAGTAATGAGACAGGCTTTGAAATGATCAGTGTTGGACATTGTGTTTACTCACTGTATTCCTTTTTATGGAGCTTTGGGGACATTCCAGTTGCTGCACATATCTGGTCAGGGACATACCAGAGAGGGCATTATACTCTATGATAAGCCTGATGTGGGCTAAGCACATTAGTATGGTGACCCCTCATGACCTAGATGCCATGCTCTTGCTTATAAGCAACATAGAAGGATGTTCTCACTACTCTGGACACATGTTAGTTGAAGGCTAGTTTATTATCTACATGATTTTCCAGATCCCTGACTAGTAAATCAACCTTTAAAGGTGTTTTATTGATGATGTAGTTACCCTGGTGGCAGACTTACCAAAAGGTGCTATAATGTATTTCTTGCTACTGAATTTTGAGCACTTGGTGCCAAAGCCATAGCTTATCTTTATTAGTCCTTTCTGAATGTTCTCATCTTGGGGGACTCAGTGACTGCTCCCAGGTTGCAATCATCTGCAAACTTAGATAGAGGCCTTTGACATTGGCTTTGACATCTGAAAAGTAGATGCCAATGAGGAGGGTGCCTAGCACAGAGCCCTGGGGGACTCCACTACTGACTGGCCTCTTTGTGGAGGTGGTCTCACTGTTTCTAACCTCCTGGATCCTATCAGTGAGCCAGATAGCTATCCAGTGTATTATAACAAGGTTTATACTTACCTCTGTAAGCTTGTTGACGATGCTTGAGTGGAGTATTATATCAAATGCCTTAGCCAGATCAAAGTAGGCAATATGCGCAGTTTTTGCCATCTTCCATTGCCTTAGTGACCTTTTCAAAGAAGTCCGCCAGATTCAGTAAGTATGACCTTCTTTGGACAAAGCCAAACTGGGATGGATCCAATGTCTGGAGGTTTCCTATATCCTCTTTTATAATTTCCATGATAATTCTTTCTATGACTTTACAAATAATACTAATCAAACTAATAGGTCTGTAGTTTCCAGGATCTGCTGAAGGTCCTCCTCTATGAAGGGGGATGACCATCGCAGTCCTTCATTCATGGGGCACAAGACTGTAGCCTTAAAATGACTCCAGGGGTCCGGATATGTGTATTTTTGTATGATGCATTTAACTGAAAATTTACTTTTTTAAAATATTTCTGTCAATATATATGTTCCTATGCCTTAGGTGAATATTTACTAAAGATGCATAAAACTAGTAAATGCAGAGTACCTGTTGAACTTCTGAGCACTGTAGTTGTAATATTCCAAACTGCAGATGTGCAGGTATGAATCAGAGGAATATAATATGATTTAATATAATATAATATAATATAATATAATATAATATCATATAATACTGCTGAAGTATCACCTAGTATTCTTCCTACTCCAAGGTACATAAGTCTTCAAGATAATGCTTAAAAAATTTTATATATATATATATATATATATATATATATATATATATATATATATATATATATATATGGTTCCACTTCATATCGTCGAATTATCATTTCATGGAATTGAAAAACATCGAGACCAAATCATCGACAACTCAACTCGTCGAAAACTCATAACATCGAATCTCAAATCATTGAAAACTATAAGGCAACTAGAAATAACATCCCACAGAGTTTTTGCTACGTTTATGCATGGGGGGCAGGCCCCCGTGCAACCCATACCCCCCCCCCCATACATTAAATATACCAACTCCAAGGTCGCACTACAGTGGGGGAAAAAGGTAATTTCCTAACCCCACTGTAGTGCGAACTTGGAGTTGGTATATTTATTTTATGGGGGGTGTGGGGAGTGGAGCAGTAAACAGTGTCTGGGATGTTATTTCTAGTTTCTTTATAGTTTTCAATGATTTGAGATTCGATGTTATGAGTTTTCAACAATTTGGTCTCAATGTTTTGCAATTCGATGAAATGATAATTCAACGATATGAAGTGGAACCATAGATATATATATATATATATATATATACATATATATATATATATATATATAGAGAGAGAGAGAGAGAGAGATAAAAAACAATGTATATAATACTTATCACCTCCATCTCACCTATCGCCTATCTTTTTATTTACAGCATTTATGCTGCACATCTTAGTGAAGTACTCAAGACTTATTCTCTGATAGGACTATGCAGCTTGATTTTATTGTTGTAAAAATGTATCTACTCTCTGATTTGTTAACCATGTACTTTATACTATATATATTCACTTTAATTTTTGTTGTAATTTTTGTTTGAAATTGTAATTGTGGAGCTTTTCACCTTGGGCGTCAGCAGAAAAAGGGATTTGGCTCAGTCGGACTCACATGGTCAACAAATGTAAAATATATATATATATATATATATATATATATATATATATATATATATATATATATCTATGGTTCCACTTCATATCGTTGAATTATATGGATTGAATGATCAAACGTCCGAATCCATTAAGCATGAGCATACTTGCGTGAAAGTGCTTTTCACCGAAGAAGCACTTTCGCATAAGTATGCCTGTTGCTGAGGCCGTACTACAGTGCAGATGAGGGAAAATTCCCTTTTCCCCACTGTAGTGCAGTCTCAGAGGGAGATTATTAAAGTAGGGGTATGTGGGGGGCACAGCCCCCCACATGGGGTGTGCAGGGTGACCAAGACCCCTGCAAAAACGTAAATGCAGTGTTTTTTTTTTTTTTTTTGACATGCTTTAACAAAAGTGCTTTTCCAGTTAAAGTGCTTTCGTTAAAGTGTGTTTGGTGGTTAAGGATGTGGACGTTTGATCATTCGATCAAACGTCCTAGATCCATATATATATATATATATATATATATATATATATATATATATATATATATTTAATTTATATATTTTTATATATATATATATATACACACATATACACACACACACACACACACACACACACACACACACACACACACACACACACACATACACACACACACACACACACACACACACACACACACACACACACACACACACACACGCACACATACATGTATATAAGCTGTCAAATAAAAGAGTCAATAACAAAAAAGGAAGCTGCACCAAAGCATGGCCAAAAAAAGTAATATATGTTGAGTAAGTACTTTCACGAACCCCGTTCGCTTCATTAGACTCTAAAAACTTTTACACATCCAAAACAGTGATTTAATAAAAATTCAAAAATTGACCAGCTAATAAGGTACTTCCAATTGACAATGCAGATCAAACATTTAAAGAAACAGCAACAGCAACCTAAAAAAGTTAAAATAACATAATGAAAAAAAAACAAAAACACAAATTTTTTTTCTATATAATAGAATGTCATATTGGATGCAGCGTCAGTGAGTCAGAATTAAATATAAAAACCTTTGCAAACAACTCTGCCATGCTCTTTCTATATGAGAATCTTCACATCTGCTAATCCATAAGCAATTGCAGCACTGTACATTATCAGATGTTAAAATGCCAGAATGAGTACCTTAAATCTAAAAAAGAGCAAGTAAGGAACATAAACTAACTCCATCAAAACGAAGTCATCATTCTGCACTTTATAATCAGCATTAGGCTTTACAGCATTCCATTGGAATTCCCTTTAACTCAAAGGACTCCATATGAAGCATAGATTATAAGATGTGCTGTGTGAATGTAATGAGGCATTCCACTATATAGTGTTAGTCCATCCCTAAGCCAAAACATGTATTTAGCCATTAAAATAACTCAAAAATGTCAAACAGAAGCTCAGGTCTACTACCTAACAGTAAAACTCCTCACATAAAAAAAGACACAACAAACATAACATTAGATAAAACTAACCCAGTCCTAAAACAGGAACACTCATACACACATGCCCTATGGCCGATGATAGTAAGAAACTATTAAACTGCAGCTTAAATCTATCAACAATCCATGGAATTTATATTCAGGAAATATGTGAAGGATGGTTCAGTTCTACCCCCATAACTTCACTGCAAGCACCGACTCCACAAAAACAACACAACGCTGTCATCTGTCACAGGCTAAACTAACAAACCCTATTGTTCTCATAAGCTTGGTCTCAAAT
Organism: Protopterus annectens; assembly: GCF_019279795.1. NCBI lineage: Eukaryota > Metazoa > Chordata > Ceratodontiformes > Protopteridae > Protopterus > Protopterus annectens. Next base: position 1,939,097,645 of record NC_056729.1, on the reverse strand, counting down.
AAACTACCCACAGTGCCATCCACTATCAACTTCATAATATATCGCTTTAACTGGTAATACCAAAGAATGTAAACTTAACCTTAAAACTGACAAATAATTTCTTCAAAGAAAATGTGCCCATCTCACAAATACAGATGGTCTCAAGTAACCATCAACATAGTCAGGTTTAAATATATAGAAATAAGTCTGCTGCCCTGATTAGCTAAGGCTAGACCTACTAAACCCACTTGAGATATAACATTCTAGTAACCATACTACACTCACCTCCTTAGTCTCCTAGCTAGCAGGGCTGATCTAATTTGAACAAATTCATTCGACCCAACCTCTTATGTGCCATAAGTGTAACAATCCATCGAGACTCCAAAGTCTCTGTACGGTTAATCAAGTAACCTCCTTGCAGGTGGTCATAAACCATATCTATAACCTGAAACTGAAAGGTATGAGAATCACCTGTATTCAAAGTATGAAACCAAAAAAACAGGTAGCAGGAATGCAGTCGGCAGCAAACGATTATTTATGCGCTTTTCATCAGCTCTACAAAGCTGACTTCATCAGAATACATGTACATACAGAATACATAGATGTATTCTGATGAAGTCAGCTTTGTAGAGCTGACGAAAAGCACTTAAATAATCATTTGCTGCCGACTGCATACCTGCTACCTGTTTTTTTGGTTTCTTAATTGTCTTAGCCTTTGTTTTTTATTAGTGTATTCAAATATGTTTGGCTAAGGCACTACATTCTAATTTCCTAAACACTCTACCTGCATCCGGGTGCCTAAACACCCTCTCCACACTATATAAAGCAACAGAAATTACAGCTCCAAAAGCATTAACATGCAATAGATCCAAGCAGTTACATGAAATTATCTAGTTTTAGAAAAGTTAAAAGAATAGTCAGATAAAAAAATGCACAGAACAATTGATAAAAATGTCATGTACTTCCAAATGGAGAAAAAAGTGTATAAGCCACCAAAATGGCCTACCACATTCAACTGATGGGAAATTTATTTCAAGAGGAACAGAACTGGCTAGGCCTTAACTACTACAAACTAGGACTTACATACTTACAGTTCAGTAGGTAATAATAATGAAAAAACATTATTAAAAAAGACATATCATTTACAGACTTCTCCTTTCACTCCCACTCTGCCTCAGCTTTCCTTCTACTTTCTACTGTAGCGTCTTCCTCACCCTGTATCAATACCTAACTTTGTTATATTTCCATCTCATGTCACATTATAGTTCAGTACCTACCTAGACTCTAAAATGATGTAGGAGTCTGCATTAGGGTGTCACTATTTCTGTCCTGTTTTTGGATAACTATAAGTAAATTAAAGCTAAGCCAGCATTGAAGCCTGTGATTGATAATTATTAATAAAGAATTCATCCATTAATTATAATTTCTTTCCAGAAAAAGTGTGTATACTACCCTCTGTTTTCTGCTCATTCAGTTTTGTTTTGTTTTGTTCTGTTCTGCATTTATTAATGCTTTTCTCCCTGGTGCTCCACTGAAAATGGGCCTGCCTAATCAGTTGGACTTCCTCAGTCAACAAATATAATATACAATAAAATAAATAAATAAATAGGCCAAGGTCATATGCACATTAAAACACCAAATGGTGTTTAAGTGTCTTAAATCCTAGCTCAAATATAGATAGAACTCAGAACAGATTTTTTCTGATGTTTTCCTATTGATATGCATAGTAGATAATCTATTGCGGATCCAGCTGTACCTACATCTGTTGCCATAGTCACTCCCGCCCTCTTTTCAGCCAGGAAAGCAGATTATTCCTCTATATATAGCACACAGACTATCACTAGCACCTGAATGGTCATTATGTTGGCCCATTATATACATTTGATGCCTCACACTTTCTATCAAGGGTGCTGAGTGGAACCATCATCAACTACTCTTGCAAGCAGTGCAGGATCTGCTACAGTGACCTGCCATGGTATCATTTTGGCCTAGTTGTTCGTGGGAAGCAGAGATTATTGAAAGTGCACCAACCTTTTATTGTAAGATCTGTAGTCTTTATTTATTTATTTTGTTTATTTATGTATTATCGAGTGTCTGTTTATCTACTTGTCTTCTTGTAATAAGTTCACAAAGTAAGGAATTATCCCTACTTTCTTTTTCACCAGCTGAGGAGAAAGAGTTTACAGGGAAGCTTGTATCAGGAGATTTGGCAGACTATAATATGTTCATAACTATACTGTGCAACTACAATTTATTCTGTGATATATATGTGTACTAATGTGCATTCAAGTCACCTTGGGGGCGGGGGTGTTCCCTAGTCACTTGGCATCAAATGTGGTGGCTATTTGCATCCACGGTGTTCTGGCAGTTGGATACCCACTTTAGCATCATGGACACCCTCAAAGTACAGCTGATACAGTCCCATGAGTGGCCATCTACATCCTTTAGGTTTACAGATGCAAAGATTACATATCATGTCAGCCACAGAGAGGACTGATGTCTAGGAAGAGGGGTTCCCTATGGACTGATTTGGCAGGTCTCCCATACCATGTCTCTCTCTATCTCTCTTATGTGTCATTCTATACCCTTTTTGTAATCCAAACCTCACATTACCAGTTGCCTTCCCTCTGGATGTCTGCATTCCTTCACTGTGGCCCCTACCTTTTGTGCAAACCACCTTTGTCTATGTCTTCATTTTATGCTTGCTTGCCTGCCTCTGCTACTTCTCTTACTCCCTCTGTCCATCCCACACAAGCTCCATGTTACATTCTTTATGTACTCTTCCTTAGTCGTATAAAATGGACACCTATCCCAAAAAATGCCCCCTACCTATCATTTGTTATGATCGTCCTTGTGTGTGTTTGCCAGTGGTAAAGGTTGGCTAACAAAAGGCAGTCAGAATACCGTGGGGTATGTAGGAGAGTCTTTTGAATGGCAGCATAAGTGAAGTTGAGGGAGCAATGGTTATAATGTTTAACTGCAGTAAATAATTGCATGATAAGAATTTATAAAAATTAAGCTTTAATTAATGAAATTGCAATGCTTACTGTATAATACTATAAATAATTAGTATTCTATTTATAAACAAGTTAATAGTATAACAAGTGTAGACTTTCTAAATCTGTGCTCAGTTGGGACACAGTAGTTCGTAATAACAATGCAGTATATCAGGCAGAAAATAGCACAGATGGTTTTACTGCAGTAACACAGATTACTGCATATCAGGTCTCAGTTTATAACCAACTTCTTCCATGTTAGAGATTAAAAAATCAGTTAGAGAGCAAAGCAAAGCGAAACAAAGCTGAAAAGGAACATCTTGATATCCAAATTAAGAACACTTAATATAGAGGATTATGATATGGTATCCGATGGTAATCAGCTTATTGTGTATTCATAACTGGGATGCCAAGAAACTTGCCTCAAAAGGAAAGCAGGAGAGTGAAAACCGGCACCATTGCTGAGAAGACATAACGTCAGTTATGACTGGAGACTCGATCATAATTGTTTGTTTTGCATTAGATTTTGCTTTACCTACTTCTTGTACAGCTACCTATCAAAGAAAAAAAAACACTGAGCGTTTTACTTGCTTTCAAAGCCTTGGAAATCTAGCATTAAAGTGCCCTTCTATAGAACAAACAGCTTTCAGTGCTGTTAGATACTTTGTCTTGCCACACTTTCTATTTATATGTGTGGTAAAGCATCCAATAAATTTTAAAAGCTGTTTTATATTCTGCTGCTATTCTTTGCCAGCTAGGACTGTCTACTGTTTGTTCCTAGAATAAGATCTGGTCTCAGCAGAGCTTAGGTATCCTTAACAACATTTTGTTAAGTCCCTGCAAGTGCTATTCAGACCAGGGCATGCACTATGAAAGCTTTAGAAAGTTTAATGTTTTCCCAGTTTTGGAGTGCAATCATGGTGTTTCATGTACTATAAGTGAATTACCGTCAGAGATCACCCGATCATAATTTTTTGTAGTTCATTAAACTTCAGCTGCCCTCATGTATTTGTACTTACAGAAAAAAGGCATTGTTTAACTGTTATGAAAGTTTTAACACATTAATACTGCAAGAATAAAGTGTATATTTTATTCTGTGAAAAGGTGTAATACGTGTGCTATCAAATACACAAAAAGAAGTGTGGCAGTCTAGTGTTTCACAGCATTTAATGTTTTAGTTTCTCAGCAGTGTTGTGTAGTATCCTTATGATCTAGCATGAAATTAAAGCTTAACACCAAACGATACTTTACGGAGGATTATTGCACACCTTTCTTACATCACTAGTTACATCAGTAAGGTACTTATAAAGGGTTTCTTTATTTCAAAATTAGAAGAGTAAGAGTTGCACTCCACACATTTTAAAAATATTAATAGAATTATTAAAATATGCGAGTATAATTGTTATTTATTTTACATTTTCCTTATTGTTGTATTATTTTAGCTGTAGTACTTTCCAGTGGTAATATACAATAATAATCATACAATAAACAGTTTTGAAAGAATATTATTAAAATGTACTTTCAGTTTGTAGAACTGACCCTGGTTAACAGTTGCCATGCTGGTGAGGAAGAGGTAGACAAGCTGAGGAAAATCTCATGGCAGAGGGTATGGAGTGAGTGTGAGAGGACATTTTTTTATGAAGGAGTGGACCTGTGTGCGTTTAGCTGTAGCTCTGACATTGTTGTAGTGGGCACTAAAGTCTTCTACAACTATGGTGACAAAGAAAATTACACAAGCCAGAGATATTGCTATCGGAAAGAATTGGCAGTGAGAAAATTAAGTACCAGAAATTAAGGTGTTGTGCACAATATTCTACCTCTGCCGCTGTGTATTTCAGATTTGGTTATGGAGCTTATACTCGCATGTAGACAAAACAAGAGTGAAACAAATACAATTTAATTCAAAGTGAAGCTAATGCTGCTCCAGGACTGGCAGATTCTTTGTTTCACTTTTGTGACTGGAAAGTTCCTAATAGGTCTGTGAACTATTTACAACAAAGACCCAAGGAGCTAAGTACACAAACTAAGACACATTTGGCTAAGGTAAGATTAAACTTCTCTACTACTGCTGATTCGTTTTGCAGTTTATAAGTATATTAGCTCTAAAAATTATAGAGTTTACAAATGAGAGTGAAAAAAGCGCTAAGAAGACGTTCTTAAAAAGACATTGGTTCGATCCAGGCCACACAGGCAGAGCTGTATGTCCTAGTTTTGCAGCTAGATTGTTTTCTGAGAGCTATAGTTGACAACTGTGTTCTATTTGATGTACTGCTTGTTCTGCTTTACAGAATAACAGTACTGTTTTAACAGGAGGACGGACAAGGCCTGGGGTCAGCAGAAGGGGTAGAACAAGATATGGTCTGCCACAGGAAACTGTCAGACTAGTGGGAGAAGTGGGTTGGACTCATTTTAGAATCATAACCACCTGATTCTGGCACTGATTTGCCAGTAGAAAACATTAAATGATGCATTTCCAGTGTATAAGAGGTACATCTTAAAACGGGTCCTCTTCAAAAGGTTGTGCTACATGTATTGATATAAACTGCATAATTTCATGTACTATGTAATGTGGAATCAACATAGCATTGTTTGATGATGATTTCTGCATTAGGCTGTCAAAGTCATAAAAGATTATTTTAAGGAAAGGCCTGAGTAAACATTAGACTATTGTGTATCATCAAATCCTGTTGTAACTGACATAATTGCTAGGTAAATGTTTCTTTTCTCATGTTATAAGTTTGTAGCTTTTGTTATGGTTCACGATTTGTTATGGTTACTTGTCCAAGGCAAGCTAAAGCACTTTAAAATCAGCAGTCATTCTTAATCTCTCTGAAAGATGACTGTAAACAGGTAGCAGTGAAACCCACTGACAAAGAAATCAGTTTTATGTGTCAGTGCCTAAATGCTGGTTGATATGGGGATTTTCAGTGCAAATGTTAATAACCAAATGGGGACATATAGGTTCCATACAGTATGCTGGCCTGATGATCAAAATAGCTGTAAAATCAGTGATTGTGCCCTGCCCAGCTTAATAATGCATGCTAAACCTAACCATGCATTTTAGCTTTGCAAAAAAAAAAAAAACTTTCTTTCTTTAACACTACCACTATTTAGACAATAATTGCTTTGAATGTTGTGAAGAGTTATGGTTTGTAGATTGGAAAAAAACATGTATTTCCTTTTTCAGTCTACTGGATTTCACTTATTTGTGTTGTTAGTGCTATGAATGGTCAATATGTTTTTTTTGTTTCATGTGTCAAGCATTTACCATGTTGACCACTTATATAATTGTGTATGCGCGTGTGTGTTTTCTGTGTATATGCTATAAGCAACAGAACTAACAATATTGGCTTTGAATCTCCCTAGTGTTACCAGCTAATATAGAAAGTGCAATTAGCCTTAGTTGGTTCTGATAAATGTGCCCTACTGTCTTATTTAGCAACCAAGTCCTGTCACATGAAAATGTTTTACAGTTCAGTGGTCTCCAAGCACTGGCTCCCAAGGATTTCTCCCTCCTTAGAAAAATTCTAGTACCTTGCAGTGCAATTTTGCTAACGCTAGTAAAAAACTGTCCAAAATTGTTTTGCAGTCACACACTGATACCATATGTTTCATAATGGAGGTAGTAAATGGCATTCTTACAGTACCAACACTAACCTTCTAAGTATGCAGTATCACCACCTACTAACAAAAGTAAATTCAAGGAAAAGTAACAAGTAACTTATGTCATTTCAGAAGCACAGACATATATGTTTATCACATTTTTTTACTACAAGACTTTCTTCTTCCAGAATATGCAGTTAAAACAAGAAACACCATGGACATATAATTATAGTCAAGTTGCATGATACAACTTTACCACTGAGGCAAAACTAATTAACAGCACAATAATACTTAAAACATTGTGTTGATTGTATACTTTTCATTTAATGTTTTTAACAGTTTTTGAAGCTAAAGCACTGTTTTGAATATATATATATATATATATATATATATATATATATATATATATATATATTTAAAGAGTACGGAACTTGCACACAGAATTAAAAATAAACATTTAAACAGAGACTCATAGTCATTACATGACCACTTAAAGGTTATCCACACCATACAGGCATTTCTGCAACATAAAATTGCAAAATATTGAGGTCACTTACTCTAATGAGCAATGGTTGTGAATAAGAGTAAGCAAATGAAGTCATAATAAGATGCAAAGAGAACTGATATAAAATGGCACATGCTAACAAGACCCTCTCCTTCCATTTTGTAATTCATAGTCGTGACTTCATATATTTCTGTTCCATCCACAGATTCATTATAAAAAACAGCGCCCCACCTATTCCAGTTACTTTACAATCTGTGATGATGCCAGTACTTGCTGCTAGCCTTTCTATTTCCCTATATGAGCTGCTAGTCTTGGCCAAGGTGAAACTGCTTGTTGCAAGAGGTGTTCACCGGCCAAGAAGATACAGACAGAGAAATACACACTATAATTTAGACAATCAGGAGATATTTGATAGATTCAGAGTGGACATGGATATTGTAATGGTCTTAATGAGTATGTATGGCCCCAATAGGGGTAAGGTGAGGTGTGTGACCTTCCAATCCCTGTGGATACTGAGGTATGTAGAGCCCTCATAATACTTGCCACTGAAACCTTTCTGTGGCAGACTGGAGACACCATGGTATCTCACAGGTGTTTTTCTCAAGGATACTTTGGCATTTCCTGGATGTACTCTAGACACGTGGATCAGTGCAACCAATTCCTGTTGTCACCTCAGGACTGAGCCTCGACTGTGCATGCATTTTATGGGGTACTTGGTGCAATTGATTGTACCCATATTGCATTTAGTACCCCATCTGGTCCACATGGGAAGGGAGAAGAACTGCAATAGGAAGGGCTACCATTCGGCCATTTTCCAGATATTGTATGATACATGGGGGTGTCTCTTCAATGTCTCTGCCCAGCATGCTGGTAGTGCACCTAATTCCCATATCTGGTCACTAGCTCACTCTGCCACCTCTTCCTGCCCGGTAGGATACCCAGTGGTCATCTTAATGGTAAAGGAAAAAACATTTTCTTTTTTATTTAAGTAGTTATTCGTGGTAAAATGCACTGAAGAATACTAAACCACTTTTTCTTTGTTTTTTTTCTCCCCTTATCTCTCTTTATTATTATTATTCTTTCAGGTGATTGAATATCCAGTGGCTCATGACAACAGTGAGAAATTCAAATGGGGACACAGAAGAGAAGTACAAGACAGTCCTGCCCAGACCTGTATTTGGCCTCTGCAAGAGTCATTTTAGGTGCCTCAGGTTGCCCTTCAGTAAGACCTGAATTTTACAAACACCGAAGAAGGACTTATGGTCTGAAAGCTTTGTTATATATATTTTTATTAAAAATCGGTACAACGTTGTGGAGCCTGCTTTTTCTTTTTTACTTGTATTATTTGGTTGTGAACCCCACTTTATCATCTGGCTCACCTTTTTGCTCTTTTGATTTACTCTAAAAAGTCCACAGTTTCCTAAGCTAATTGCCACCTCACTAAAGTAACTGCAAGTTAATATGGAGATGTTAACCTTATTCTTATTATTTCAAGGTCATTTCTGCATTTTACATTCAAATTCAGCCCCCTTTAAGCTTATGTCTATGAAATGCAATAATATGTGAATATGTAAGGCAGGTTTTCCACATAACTAGGTCTCAGCAAAGCATGAGCCGAGCCTTGAGTTCACCTGAATATGCTGGGGATAGTGGCATAGGCGGCAGCAGTCTTCAGCCATCCGCAGAATGCCACAGGAACATGCAGATAGCCTCAATTAGTCTTTAACCTGACCATATTTAGAAAGGCAAAATGGAGTCATGCATAACTGTGTAGCATAATCCCTGCCCGACTAACGCCATCTTACACACATTGTCATCTTAAAGCATGTACTGACACACACATAGACATTTATTTCTACAAAAAGCACTCTTCCCCCAAAAAAAAAAAATAATACTGCTGCTATACTGCATGGGGATGGGTGGAGTTAAATGGATATAAAAAAAGGAAATTATGTCAGCAGTTGTTCTGAAGAAGTCCCATTTGTTTGGGTTGAAACTGAAAGCACTTAATAAGTTTTACTTTTGTATTGAATGCCTGATGCTTTTAAACGGTCTTTGAATGAAATGAGTAACTGGATTGTCTCCTGTCACCTTTTTCAGTTTGGAATTTTAAGCTGGATCTCATGTTGAAATTGGGTCCTGCACGGGGAATTTATAAATGACATTTAGATTTAGGTGTAATACTCCAAAAATGTAGCAATGCAAAGCAGCAGTTAAGTAGTATCAATTGTAAGAAAGTTAAAAAGCCTGATAACGTCATTATTGACTTTTCTCTACTGCATAAATGAAATTTGAATGTATTCCTTTTAAAAAAGGCCATGTAGGTGACAAAGCATTTTTAGCTAAAACAAACTTGTGAATAATAACAGTAACAGATCAATAATAACAGTAATAGATCAATAATAACAGTAACAGATCTAATGTCCCTGCTGGTTAACTGGGTCTGTTTATTATCACACCCCAACAAAAGTGTTTTTAAACCTGTGAACCACAGCCCTGCTCATATGTTCTTCATTCTTGTACTGGCATTTAAAATAATGGCAACACCCGTGAAGGTATGAGGCCGCACTCTGTGATGGTCTGACAATGACACCAAAATTATGCGTCACCCTCTAAGTAATTTGTACCTGCATTTGATCCAGAAGGTCATCAGAGGGTTTGACATAAAAAAGACTGAAATCTAGCAGGGGGTGGGTGAGCATCTGTCATCCATGATAGGGACCACCTGCTCTGGAACCCAGTGCAGTCACAAGTACAAAGACATAAAGAAGCATAGTCCCGACCATATGCCTGAGTGGGTTTATGAAATAGCAGCAAGAAGGCAAAGAGTTCTATAGTAAGTATTACCTTTTTAATTTTGTAGGTCGTAATAAATCTAAATTTAAGAAATAAGCTATAAGGTTGCATAATTGGAGGTATTTGAAGAAATATATGTAACTAAACATATATGTTTCTAAATGTTATAATCATGCAAAACAAAGTGCAAACATATGTACACATAGGAGTGCATCTGTAAGCAAATGTATAGAATGTTTATGTGATATCATAATTGTCTGTGTAAATAATTTACATGTATAAGAAAAACAATATATGTAAATATTCATATATATGACTGTAAATTACAGATAAACATTTGCATGGGTATACATTTTTTTTTATATATAAATGTATATATTTATACGTGCACCAAAAAGAAAATACTTTGGATAGCCACATAATTTCATTTAGAATATGTATTACCATAGTAGTAAAATAAATGCAGACAGTTTTTGTAAAGAAAAGATTTTGTTTGTGTAGACCAGAAAATATTTATTAGTATAATAATTGTTTAAGACAGTAATTTTTCTATAATTTTAGCTCCATAGACAAAGATGGCCGAACTGAGTCAGACGCCACACCCTAGTCAGAACAGAGGTTGAGGAAGAGAGGTGAAGGTTGCAGTGTTAAGTGAATTACCATCCCATAATTTAGTGAGACATGGCCAGTTGTATTACTACTGTATACATTTTTTAACAATCCCCTTATGTGCTTACAGTTATTAAGTAGAAAATTATCAAACCACACAATATTGTTCTGAAGTATATGTACTGTATCCATCTGTGACAATAAATATGTTTTATTTAATGAAGGTTGAATTGACAGGAAGTTCAGTTGTTACGTTTTTATGTGTGTGTCCACCTTCTACTTCTGCCTGAAGAAAATCCACAGTGTTGCATGAAACTAAACTGCAACTTAGGTATGCAAACTCTAACAGCTGAAAGTAGAACACAGACTGAAAGAGTTTGGTAAGATTGCAGACAACACCCCTCCCACACACAGACAAGCTGTGCGCACATATAAAAGTGTAACAATTTTAAAGAAGATGCAGTCCTACTATTTAACTTGGATTAAAGTAAATATCGGCATCTCACAGTTTAATTTCTCCAGGCCTTTTGAGTTTCTAATATCATGGCAGGAATGGACTCCCCACTCCTCAGTCAAAGTATAATTAAAATTTATAAAATCAGCATTGTTTCTGTCTTTGACATTAGCCAAGAGTGTTCTTCACAACACCAGCAATGTGCACAGAATTGCCATATTCTGCAATTTGTATGGAGTTACATGTGTTGGTAGTATATCTAAATATGACTACAATTTATTTTTCATGAGAACTGTTCCACCTACTACTTTTGGATCTGTCTGAAAATCCTTCTTCCACATTGCCCTCATTTCTGCCTGCAAATCTTGGTATTTTATGACTTTTTGTCTCTCTTTTGTCTGTAGGACACTATAACCACTGGGTGCAGCAGTTTCAATGATTAATTCTACTTTTTTTCTTTTTATGAGCTATGTTTTTCTCACATCTGTTTTTGAACTGTTGGTAATGAATAAGCCCATGTGATATAAGCTTATCATTCTCTTTATTGCTTTGTGGCTCATGTTTCCAATGCTTCTCAGCTGCTATAATATCGCAATGTTTATATAATCTGCAATGCAACAGCCTTGCCACATAATTATGCCTTTTAGTATGCAGGCTTGTTGCTATTAGTGTATCACACCCAGCAGCAAAATATGCGACTGTTTCCAGTTCTGTTTTACAGAACCTATATTTTGTCTGTTTCCCCCACATGGTCAATGAAGTTTGTAAGCCAAAATGTATGTAGTCCACTCTCCCTAGCCACCAATATTAACTTTTCATTTTTCGATTTAAATTCACCTCTCCTTAGCCATTCTTGCATCAAATCCAGATCAACATGAGGTTGTTCCAGGAGTTTTCTTTACTTGCCATTATATTTATGCCATTTCTTCATTTCTTGCCTTCACATGTGATCCTTCTCCTTAAATATTTTATTTTGTTTTTGCCACATTAAGTTGCTGTCTGCTTGCAGACTCACACTTAAGGAGGAGTATCATATTTCCTTTTGTTAACCAGGTTGGTGCCTGTTCAGGATGCTCATATAACTCAGGGTTAAATCATTGTCTAAAGATGCTAATACTTTAAGCTGCATATGGGCCTGGGGTTTTCTAATTAGCAGCCTTGCTTAATTTTGTTTTCAATTTCTCTGGCCGTTACTTCATCCCATTTCATATGCCGTTGATTTGAATTTCTCACTGTTTCTTTTACTTCTTCATAATTCAGCATCTTCCCTGTATTGCCTTTTGTTTTTGTGGTAACATTTTGTTTTATTATTAATGCAGTTGCATAGTAATATGCCCTATTTATTTTTATTATATCACATGCATTTCTGTTAACAGTCTTGATTACTATGTTCACAAAAAGACTTCCAACATGTTGGGTCTTATTTACCTTCTGTAATCCATTTCTTTCATTAATATTAATATTTCTGTCCACCTCTATTAAATCAAGTAAATCTTCCCTTAGATCATTTTCTTCTAAACTGAGTGCAGATTCTTTTTTCTCCATTTCCTGTGGGCATTCTACAGAAAGTTCCAGAACATGTTCATATGACATATTCTCTTCATCCGCATCCTGTGTCATCTGTTGCTCTTTCATATGGCCTATCAATCTACAACATTCACTGCATCAGGGTAGCTATCATTTCCTGCTCCTTTCCTTGCTCTGCAACTCCAATTCAATTTTTGGACTGGGTTCCTACTGAAGGCTATAGAGTATCTTCATATTGCAAGTGGTCATATTTTTCCTGCTCCACCTGTTTCTTCTTAATCTGGGGATTCATTGTTCTGTCAAGTTGTGACATTACCAGAGTTGGATTTGCTACACTAAATCCTTCACTTCACAGGTGGTCCATAAGTTCAGTTTCTATTTCTTTAATTTCTCCATTACTAATCCTCCGTTCTATTTTTCCCCTTTGTTTTCTTACTTTTTGTATTGTGAAATTTTCCATATTCAGATGGCTTAACTTTGATTTCTCTTCAAGTATCCTTGGTGTTTCTTTTTTGTACTGATTAGTTTTTCTTTTTCCTCTGCACCATATTAAATCTCTTTTTCTTTCCTATGTCCATATTTCATATGTCTCCTGTCATATGTCTTCAGATGTCTCCTGTTACTTTCAGGACTAATTGTCCCATTATGCTGTGACATAACCTGTGTTAGACTTTCTACACTAAATCCTTCACTTCTCAGGTATTCTATAACTTCAGTATCTATTTGTTTAACTTCTACTTTACTGCTATTCTGTTCTATGTTCCTCTTTTATGATCTTATTTTTGTATTGTGAAATTTTCAGTTTCTGGGTGGCTTTGCTTATATTTCTCTTCCAATAGCTTTGAAGATTAGTTTGGCTTTATCGATTGCATAAATATTGCACCATATCAGATTGCTCTTTCGTTCCCATGTCCACATATCTTTTTTTATACCTTTCAAAATATTTATATTTTCGTACTTCCTCATTCACTTCTTTTTACAAATGGCCCAAAGTTTCGTCATCTATATAATGTTTTTCATGGATCTGTTGTATTAATGAACACAAATTTGCATTTGAAGCTTTTGACAGTTTTTTTTTTTTTTTTTGTGCAAGTATTTTTTATCCTTATTGCTCTCTTAATCTCTTTGAGTATCTTCTATGTGGACATTCTGGGCTTCTTCCATAATAGTAATAATACTTAATTTCTTTCTTATCCTCAATAGTCCACTGTAGCATCTATACTGCTCTTTTTTTGGGCTAACACTTTTTGCATTTTTTTGTGGATTTCTACTTCCTTCTTCCCCCTTAACCAGATCTAACCCCATTGTAGGAATATTTCTGTGTCCTGAGGATTCTGCACTGTCATTTTTTCAATTCCTGGAACCAGTGCACATACCAGGATTGGTCACTTTTTTATATTTTTTTATCCTTGGACTTGTGCAGCCAGCTGTCTTTATTTAACCTACTTCAGTCCATGATATGTGCTATATAAAATACAGTCTATATATATATATATATATATATATATATATATATATATATATATATATATATATATATATATATATATCCGTGTCATCTTGGTGAGATTTTGTGAAAACAGGGTCCACCTTGTGAAGGTACTCACCAAGACTTGAAGACAAATTCAGTTCCATCAATACCACTCTGCTTCACTTGCTGATTTTATCATCTCTCCATTCAGACCCCTCATGGTTTTATTTCTGCCAAGCATTTAGGGTTTATAATACCATGATGGAAATGAACCCCATTCCTAAGTCAAAGTATGATTAAAGTTCATTAAATTAGTATTGTTTCAGTCTCTGATGTTAGCAAAAGTGCTCTTTGCAGCTCCTGGAATGTGCCCAAAACTGACTTCTTCTGCAATTCATACAAAGTTACACGTATTGCTAATATACCTAAATGTGAATCTTTTTTTATTAGACCCATTGGTCCTATCACTATTGGAATTATCTGGGCATCCTTCTTCTACATTGCCTTTATTTCTGTCTGCAAATCTTGGTATTTTATGACTTTGTGCCTCTCTGATGTTAAGACACTGTAATGACTGGGTACAGCAATTTCAGCAATGCATGCTACTTTTGTCTTCTTTTCATGGGCTACTACATCTGGTTTTCTCAGATCTATTTTTTTTAACTGTCGAAAATGTGCGATTCCATGTGATATACACTTCATTGTTTTCTATAAATCTTTGTAGCTCATGTTTCCAATGCTTCTCAGCTACTTCAGTATTGTAATGTTTAGTTAAAAGAGATTATAGTCTTTATAAATTATGCATAGATTTATCAATGATAACTGGCATGGCATATTCAGTTGCATTGTTTAGTAAACCCTCTCTGATTGGTTTGCTTGCCTTTTCAGCACACTGACCACTGTATAAGATATGTGCATCATAACCTTGACTTTGTTGCCTAACTTATGTATGTGGGTGCAAAGGCTACTGAACAGAGCTATAGATAGGTCAATTAGCACTCTGCTTGACGCCCATTTGGCATCCCCCAACTACAGCTTTGAGTGCCGATATGGGGCAAACATTCACATAACAAGGCATCACTAAGTAGATAAGAAAACACGGGAGAAAAGGAAGGAAGAGAATGTGGAAAGAAGAATTTGAGAAAGCAGGAATTAAAAAAAAAGATGAGGGAGAGGAATATGAAATACAAGAAGAATAATCAGCAAGCAGGGGCACTAAATATGTGGAAGGAAGGGTGTTTTAAGGAGCAGGAAAGGAACATAAGAGTATATCATTCAGCTGAGATGAATATTGAAATGACACAATTATGCAAATTGTGAATAAAGCAACTGCTAAGCATTTGTAATGTCTGAACAAGAAGGTACAACATAAAGCCTTGTATGCCTATATAAATATTGCATGAATTTTTTTTCAGTAAAAACATGTAGCCCTTAATAAACAAATACAATTCACAAAGTTGATCATTTTTATCCAAAAAGTATAGGCTCAAGAAAGGAGGTACTAAAGGCAAAATTTATGGAAATTCTGTAAGTAAAATGCATATTTTTTCTCTTTAACATATGAAATATAATCAATAAACTATTAAATGTGAGATGGTATCTTGAATCAGTGAGCACAGTTGTCACCAAAGAGAAATTTGTGAATAAGCTCACAACACTGGCAGCTTTCCCACTTTATGTACAAAGGAAGAGCTTATTTTTTGTCTTCTGTCAAAACCTTAGAAATACATGGACAGAGCCTACATGTCTTCCAACTTCCTAGATGCATGCCCAGGTATTGGGACAGGATGCTAAGGGAAAGAAGATGTGATGTCATCAGACAAACATCATACTGGTTTAGGGTTTGAAGGAAGACTGTCTCCTCTGAACCCCTAAAAAAAGGAAGAACGGAATAACAGCGGGAGATGCTAAGCTCACTTAGTTAAGGTAGGCAGGTACAGAATAGACTGGTGGGTTAGTGAGTATGAGGAAGAAAAGTAAATTAATAGTATTAGGGCGGCCACAGTGGTGCAACGGTTAGTGTTGCCTCCTCACAGCAAGAGGTTCTCTGGTTCGATCCTCGGCTGGGGTGCCTTCTGTGTGAAGTCTGCATATCCTCCCTGTGGTCGTGTGGGTTTCCTCTGGGTGCTCCAGTTTCCTCCCACATCCTAAAGACATGCTGTAGGTGGATTGGACACTCTAAATTGGCCCTAGATGTGAGTACGTGCATGCGTATGTGTGCCTTCTGTGGAAGGTTGGGTGCCGGGCTGGCAACTCAACACCGTAAAACTCCACTGCCAGTCATGAGCAGACAGGTGATCTGCTGTGACGACCCCTAACTGGGAAAAAGCCGAAAGAAGAAGAAGTGTCTTCACTCTGCTAGGTAAAGGGGCCTGTCAGCAAGTAGGCTGACAGGACATGGAAACTGTAAATAAGAGACCTGGACATGGGTCTAGACTGTGGTAAGACGATTTAGTGCTAAAAAAGGCAAGGAATAGTTGGCTCTGGCCAGGTCTAGCACTGGACAGGAGTACAAAGCATAAATGAGACTGAATTGCTTAAACTGTAGACTGAAGAGAAGCAGGGCCTGATGAGAGCTGCTCCACTGGTTGTTTGACAGGACGCTAGAGGAGAAAATTGATACCAAATGCATGGACTCTGCACATTTCTGGAAATTGTGTAAATGGAATGAATATATGCTTTTCTCTGAAAGGCTTAACTTATTATTAATAAGCTACTAACAATGAATCATTATCTTGTATAAAAAATAGGGCAAGGATGTCAAAAACAGTATTTCCTGAAGCCCAACCCCAGATCCTAACACTCTACATCTCTGCTTCCTAAAACCTGAACAGCATTCTATTTCAATACAGCTTTCACACATTTCATTCTGTCTTTTTATCACTTTCTCTATGGCTCCTTCCCAATTTAAATGTGCCCTAATAGTCCCACTATCTAACACCAGTCGCCCACTGGACCACAAGACTTTACATCTGTCATGATCTCCTGCCCCTTAACAGAACTGTTCAAGATGTTAATTTACATCCAAATTACTAGATATATTAAGAAATATATTAAGCAATGTGAGTTAATCACAGATGCAGGACATGCAAGGTAATATACTCTGAATGGTCTGAATACAGCAACCAGTCATATGTGCAATGCAATCAAAGACCATAATTTTTCTGCGGGAATACTTATCAAGCTAAAAGGGCTGTAGGTATATCTTACCAGTTCTATTTGCAAAAACTAGGAATTACAGGCTTTGAGGCTAATGTTATTAACTGGCTCTCACATTACCTCTCTAATTACACCATTATCATGTTATACAAATGTGAGCCCAAGAATATTGGGTCTATTTCCTCTAAAGTGCCACAGGAATCAGTATTTGAATCAAGTGGAGTAGACATGTGAGGTGCAGTTTATGAGACTTGGCAACACTGGAACATGTC